>NW_022196407.1:131975-152986 GCF_008641045.1 Pistacia vera
GTAGAAGATTGCCTTGAATGTCCATTAATGGAGATTAGTCTTTAAAATTGTGAAATTCTTACATCCTTGTTCATGATTTTTCCAGATAGGATTGGAAGGAGAAAGCCTAGGTATATACAAGCCAAATTGCGTGAATTGTGTGAAATGGGTATCAACTACAGAACCACCAAAAAATCAGCCTTTGACATGGTACAAGGTATATTCTAGTGATATATATAATGGTTTCCTCTCATATTATAAACAACCTTTTACATGAATTTGTGTTTAATAAGAATATTAACCGAAAGAACTGTTGCAGACTATTGTTGACCAACCATCAGGGGAGGATCCTATTGCTCTGGATATGCTTGCCATGGGGAAAGGTCTAGCTTGGTTAAATGGAGAAGAAATTGGAAGATACTGGCCCAAGGAAAGCCCTCTTGACGATCAGTGTGTTCAAGAATGCGATTATAGAGGCACGTTTTCCCAGTGGAAATGCCCCACTGGATGTGGAGAGCCAACACAAAGATGGTAAACTTTAATAGAAAAAAAAAATGCTAAATTTAGAACTAAGAATTCACGCATTAATTGTTTGTTTTCTTACTTATAAACTATATCAAATCTGCTCTAACAAAACTCCTTAGTAGAACTTCCATGACTATCCACCAATTTTTCGCAAATTAAAATTCAACTACATAAGATTGGTTAATCAAAAAGTCATTTAATCAGCTATAGTTTTAGACAGTATACGGTTTCTATCCAACAATTAAAAGAATATTATATCTCAGTTTCAATTTATGCATGGCAGATTCTATATTCACTGTAGATAAGTCTTCTATTCATCTGAATTGATCAGGTACCATATTCCACGGTCTTGGTTCCAGCCAACTGGAAATGTTCTAGTTATTTTCGAGGAGAAAGGTGGAGATCCAACAAAAATCAAGTTTGCAAAACGTAAAATCTCAGGTATGTGTGCACTTGTTGGCGAAGATTACCCCTTGGCAACTGTGAATCTCAAGTGCCCCAAGAACAGTAGCATCTCGGAAGTAAAATTTGCAAGTTTTGGAAATCCTGAGGGAACATGTGGATCCTATAGGAAGGGACATTGTCATGATCCTACTTCTACTTCTGTGATTGAGATGGTAATAATGCTTTCTTAACTTGTTCCTACAAATACGTATACCTTATGTTTCAGCAACATCTTAAATTATGATCATATTGAATGCCTTGACATTTTTGCTAATATTGCTTTTAACTAATATTATTACAGGCGTGCTTGAATAAAAATGAGTGTGCCATAGAACTAACAGACGAGACTTTCGATAAGGTATATTGTACGTGTGAAACTAAAAAGAAACTAGCAGTGGAAGTAGTATGCAGCTGAACATATATATTCTTTTAGCGGTGCAGTCACCCAAACTAAAGAAATTATCAAAGCAGCAGGGATTCGAGGTGCTCTTCCCTTTAATTTCTATTCATTTCCATAACTCTAGGTTCTGTTGGTTATCACTGTATATGTGACATTTTAAATAATTTAATATAAATATTAATTTTTCACAAGTTGATTGTTCATTATGTTGTCTTTCCCTGTTTAATCTCTTCTTTTTCTCTTTTTTGGTAATTGTTTGTGCGAAAAATTGATCAGGGAAGTCCGAAAACTCAAGTGAACGATTGAGTTTACTACTGAATGTCTTGATCTTTAGTGATTTTATAGATTTGAATTTAGGTTGTATGGATTGAGCAAAAGTAAATAAAAACTGAGAATTTGAATTAATTATAAAGAATGCAGAGAACTGAATTGGTGGAAAATGAATTCGTCTTCTAATTATACAACACCTTCTGTACTTTTATGGACCTTACAGGGAAAATTTTGAATCAAAAGCGGCCCAATTTTATCTCTCTAATTTTGCCGCCTACAACTCCACAATAATAATGGATTCAATTGTATTCTGATCTAACTGTTAGGTTGTGTTTGCTTGGGGCAATGGGGGGATTACTGAGTTAATGTCATATTATATTATTTGATTACCACGTTTGGTTGTCAAACAATATAAGATTTCAGATCTTTTAAAATCAATAATAATTATTGTTGGTAATATAGGAGATAATCTAATTACCTTTATTCTCTTAAGTATTTTAAGATTACTTGATAATCTTATTTTTATTACAATTTTATCTCTTATTAATAAAATTTTTGGACAAAAATACATTTATTTTGAAATTAATTTACAAATGGCTTCATAGACTATTTTATCTTTATATACAAATTTTTTAGGACATAATTACCCTTGGACTTTAAAAAAATTACCTAAGGGTGGTGGTCGGATCTGGCCACCACCACTAGTCCTTGGTTGGCGACAAAATGGTGCACAACTAGTTGGATCTGACCAATCGTGTGCCAGTAAGGCTGTTTTCAGCCATGGATCACACGAAAATGGCCAGATTTAGCCATTTCATAACCAACGATGTGGCTGTGGCTATGAAACGACAATAGATCTAGCCATGAAACGACGGTTGTTTCATGGCAAAAGATGGGATGTGAAACTACCACAGATTTGGTTGTGAAACGATGTTCGTTTCATGGCCAAGCATCAAAGTTTTATATGGCTGAGGTGTTTTAGCAAAATTTCAAATGTAGGGTGTTAAAAGAATAATTAAAAAACTAATAATAAAAGTGCTATCATATTAATATTTAAAAATGAGGACAATTTAGTAATCTTTATAACATATCCATCAATTTATCATTCCAACCAAATAAATTAATATAACATACCCACTAATTTATTTAAACCTAACCAAACATATTTCTCTAAATATTTTTAATAATTTTTAAGGTAATCTATATTTCCATTAATATAACATTCATTATAATATAATATTCTCAATAATATAACATTCTATGAACCAAACACGCTCGTTAATAATTATGTCATAGTTAGAATTAGAAGATAAAGCTAAAATGTTTCTTAAGCTATAGAAAAGATAACTAAAAGGACATGTGTTTCGAAAGATCGTGGCTGAAGGGAGGCAATTAATTTAACTAGTTAAGGATGATCAAATCAAGACTCAAGGGTCAACTTTTGATTTCAAATGTTTGTAACAAAATCAACTCTATTATATGATTATTTTATTATTTATAGTGATTACTTGAGGCTTAGGCAATCCTCACAGACAAATTAAACCAATTGGTACAAGTTCAAGCAGGATCAGATTCTTGATAACGATGCTCACCTTTTTTTCATCATTTGGAAAACTTTATCTTCCACACTAAGCAATTAAACATTGCTAATTTAAGAAACCTACAACACAAGTGTCTTAACGTTTAAAATCGAAATTAAATCCAGGATAATTGAAAGACAAAAATCAAAATAAAATAAATAAAATTAGAGTCGATTATTACAAGTCTTGTATAATCTATTTCCTCATTCCGTATAATATCAATACTAAACGACTATAGAGTTATTAAGTTTGCAATAAACGTATTTTGAGTGAAAAAAACTTAGGTATAGCCTAAAATTAAAGCCTCATAAACTAGTCCAAAATGGGTTACGTTTTCTTGGTAGGAACAAACTCATTTTCGTAGCTGTCTTATTCCACGACTACAATGTTGAAAATAATGTACAATAATAGCAGCAAATGGACAAAGTATATACAATTAGAGATTGAGCATGCAAAGATTATATGGAGATAAATAGTTTATGACCCACTTATCTGTACACATGAACAGTATTTTGTGGTTCCTTGTACACCAAGCATCTATTTTTATGGTTTTTATAATCAAATTCCGAGAGTGATGGAAGATCAATCA
Source organism: Pistacia vera (assembly GCF_008641045.1). NCBI lineage: Eukaryota > Viridiplantae > Streptophyta > Magnoliopsida > Sapindales > Anacardiaceae > Pistacia > Pistacia vera. The sequence continues at coordinate 135,763 of NW_022196407.1, forward strand.
TTTTGAGGGAGGCACGAGCCATGCATTGCTTTGTTATTGGGAGAATATCACAGACCACATTTAAGGTTTCTAAACTTATATTCAAATAACAGCTTTCGCATGTTTAATTAAATAGACCCTGAAAGTTTGAAAATTGTATAATAGATATTCCTTTGCCTTATGTTATTGTTTGTGGTAAATAAATGAAATAGTAACTTTGGTCTTATAAGAAATTGTTGAGGTAACATGGTAATTTTGGTCTTATAAAAAAGTGTTCGCAAATTTAATGACAATGCAATGGAGTTAGGGCAAATGGGTATTTATGATAAAGTTTTCAAACTTAGAGGGTCTATTCAAAGACAAAGAGGTGTGAGTGATACAACATTTTCTAACTTCAAAGGCTCAATTGAACTGTCAATCATTTAGAAGTTCATTTCATGACTTATCTTAGCTATAGAGAGTGGAAAAGGATTGGCGATTAAGAGTGACGAATGACAACAGAAAAATTAGTGGCAACTTAGTTGTATCATCCCATTGGCTAAGAATGACTTAAATGTAGGGGCATGGGTTGGAAACAACTGCAAGGAATAACAAGTAGCTTTCCATAATCTAAGCTAGATCGTGATTTGTGTTACATATCTTTATTAAGGACCTAAATTAATGACCTCTTGAATAATACATCTAAGAGTCTATGTCAAACCACTCAGTCACCCGAAAGTAGTTATATACCCTTAAGTTTGATTAATTCTCTCTTAGAAATTAATATGACATGTGTATGATCAATCAAGTACATAATAGCTAAATATCACCAAGCCGAACCAAGAAAGGCTACCAATAGTTTATTATTCTGTTGCCACTTAGAATTATTTTCTTATACAGACTAAACACTTAATAAGTACCCACACATTTTTTTGTTTTACTGAGGATTAATTTATTAAACCAATCTTTCAATACACAAGTGGAACCTTGAACTTCTGTATTTAATTATCATTGCTCTTATATATATTGGATGAATCTGTTTGTTTGAATTCAGAAATATAGTCTTGCTTTGAATAGTAAATAATTAAATAGAGATTCATGATGGAAACCCTTTCATTTCTTTTAGTAATGAAGCACTTATCCAACACAAATTTTGTTTTTTTTTTTTTTTTTTTGGGACTTTGATCAATGATTGTTTTTTTTAATGACCGAAGATGTTCGAGCTAACTTATGCACATCTCAATTAATCAATCGGGGCCTTGAAATGCTAGAACTATAATCCAAGTAAAAGCTCTAATAGTTATTTCTATTACTATCCCAAAAGGGATTCGAACTCAAGATCTTTTAAATAATACACAAAAAAAAAAAAATTTTATCAAACTGTTCAACCACTCAGAGATCGGCAATAGCTTGATTGAAAATAAGTTTTTCTTGATAAAATTAATGATTAAAGTGACAAATTTATGGGACAACTTTGTACTAAATACTGTGCTTTTTGAAAGATTGATTTTACATTTAATTTATTTTATGGGAAGCCATATCATCAGGATTTTAAATCAATTAGTTGTAATGATGTAACTCGTAATTAATTAGTTATGAAAAATGTCACGAAGTCTTTATCATTGTAGGGTCATTTGAACCATGCATTCATTTAAACGCCTTGCGTTAACGAAACTTTGGAGAAGCATCGGATGTCATATCAATTTGTAATTTCATTCTTAATTCAGAAATAAATTTGCCAAAAATTAGAAGATAATACTATTTCTTAATTTTATTAAGTTAAAGCATAACCATGCATATTTCTTCCCTTATCATGAACACGAACGGCCTCTAATAATTAGAGAATTTAAATTAAAAAAAAAAATAAGATCCCTATTCACGATAAGGGCGAAGGTTAGGAGAAAGTAGGTTTCTCTCATTCAAACATTATCCAATTAAAATCCTTATTCAAAGCTATCCAATTAAAAATTGAGAGACAATAACACACGCTTTGGTGGGCTCAAATGGTTATTAAATATAAGTTCAATATTATTCTATAATATCCCTAAATTCTCCTGTATTTCCATATAATAATATTTACAATTAATTAATTAATTGATCTAATTTAGATCGCTTATTCTTGAGTCCATTTTATAATAAACTAATATTCGTTATTTATCAATATCAAAACCGTCCTCTGCCATCAATTATCATTTTCCATTGAATGATTCTAAAACAAATAATTGTAATCCATTGAATAAAAGTTCAAATATAATTGAAACATGAATTTAATTAATATATTGTAAGGATTATGGGTATTATTAGCTAATTAAGCATCAACTTTCAACAAATATATATTATTGTTCTTCAGAAAATAATTATACTTCTTTAATATTATGGTTTGACTAGAGAGCAGTAGATACTATATAATAGAATCTCTATTATTTTAAGCATCATTTGAACATATTTGCAGACTAATTAATTATATATAAAAAGTACTATCTTGACTAATAAAATTAACTTATTTTTAGATAAATAAGTTCACCTGATTATTTATTAATAAATATAAAAAATTATCACATAAATATCACATAACAAAGAAAACCATTGTCGATTGCTTTCACAAATAATATAAAGCTCAAATTTATTAAAATATTTTATCAAACACTTGCATAACAAAATTTTATAAATAACATACACTTATATCTCGATCATACATTACAACTTTATAGAAGAATAAATCTTTTTTAGTAAGGATAAAAACAAAGATCACCCTTTTCTAGAATTAGAGTGTTTTGCTTTCTACTATGATATTGAAATTGGTTTACCAAGTCAACCACGAAAGAGATTTTTTTTTTTTTTTTTTTTTAATTTAGGTCTTCATTAAAATCGGTCTAACAAAGTTTTTGGGACATTGTGATTGTGTGGCTGTATTCCACCGTGTTGTGGCTCTCAAACACCCAATTCTACAAAGAAGATACTTATTGAGAGGTTGAGAAGTTGAGTTTGTGAGAGTTAGGTTTTGATAATTAGCAGTTTTGTTTAAGAATAACTTAAATCTGTCTGTCACCTCAACTTGTAATATATCAACATCCTTCTTTACTTAGCTGTATTTTGAAACCTTTTTTTGTTCCAAAATAATTTTCATACAAACACTTTTAAATATATCTTAAAACAAAGGTATTATATACATAGAGAGAGAGAGAGAGAGAGAGAGAGAGAGAGAGAGAGAGAGAGAGAATCTCTCTAGTTGGACTTTATAATTTTAAAAAAAAAAAAAAGATCAAGTCCAGTAACATCATTTAACAATTTTCATTAAAAAAAAAATTGCGTTGAAATATGTAAAAAATCATCTTTTAACATTTACTGGAAATGAAAGTTTTGATGTACGGTTTGAGAATTGACGTTTATATATAGTTTTTTGGTGTATATTTTATTTAATAACTGGACCTACTAGTGAAAGAAGATGAAAAATCAATGTTGAGTTCGTGTAGCATCAAAGTTTGGTCTTGGCAAGGCCAAAACGTGTAAAGGCTTCAATTTTCTGTTGATGCATGATTTTGACATCAATGACTTGCATATGCAAAGTGTTAAACTGTCCTTAGAAATTACACGTGAATAATTATGATCAGATACAAAGATTGAATAATAAATGAGATATATAGTTTTTAAAGTGGTTCGGATGCCTAAAGCGAATCATACGTCCACTGTTTATTTTATATATGAGAGACTACAAGAGATCGCGTATAGCGAACAACGAGCAAAGGAACAACAACTGAGTATTTAGAGAGAATATCAAGTCGGTCTCTTTCTCGTAGGTTATCTTTGCTTTGAAAATAGAGATTACAATTAGATAACGGGTTCAGTATTAGAATCCCAAACATGAGAGAGGGAGTCATTCATTTATAGTAGAGGAATTCAAGGTAATAATCACAAATCTGCAAGTGGGTAGGTGTCGTGCAAGTCCTTCCTTGCCTCCCATTGATTGATAACTTAAGAAACATCCTCAAATTACCTGGGGTTTAGACAGGTGTGCGACCCTCAATCACTTATAGACAAAACCTGAATTTGCCAAGTTGATGACAACCATATTCTTTCTATCATGGAGCGACGTGGCAGCTCCTACGTGACGCAAAGTATTCCTAAACTCTGATTGGTACTTGCTGACGTAGGCTAACGTCAGCCCTAACTTTTTAGGCATAATAGAAACTTTCCAGTTCTTAAGGTTCAAAGATTAAATCTTAAGAACTTCATGATTATGTTATGACTTGATTTGCCTCGAGCCACATTGTTACAAATGACATGAGGCTGATAGCTTGACTTGACCAGCGAACCGAGTGTAGATTGTGACATTGGTTTTTGAGAACTACACAAGCGACGTGACGTGATTGTTTCACAAAGGTCCAGCGACCTGATTCAGATCATGATCAATGCTATGAAAATGAGTTTTGCGTTCTACTTGTCATTCACGACCTGAAAACACTTAAAAAATCTTGCTGTCAAAAATTGAGAATCATTTTTGCTCAGTGTTCAAATTCGACATGTGGAAAAGATGTCTTATTCGAACGACCTCCTCAGATGTTATCCGTTGCGCTTGACAACTGTCTTGGTCAATAAAATAAGCTTTATCTGATAGATGTGTCTTAGCGTAATAAGTGTCAGCCAGGAGCATTAAATACAAGCCATGCTGAAACGACATTCCCTTTTGAAGCATTAAATGCGGATGAGGGCGCATTTATTGTGGAGGAGATAATCATGTCGGCATTTGGCGATTTCAATAAAGAGAAACGCCGATTGATCTTTGCGCAGGTTAATGACATGTGGTCATAATTAATGGCTGGAAACACGTTCCCGCCCAAACGTCACTTATAAAAGAAACCAAGCGTCGTCTTCCACCTTATAAAACCCGAAGCCCGTTCCAAGTTCTTCCACAGAACTCAAACTTTCAGAGAGAAAAACAGCGTTTTTGCACTCAAGAGATTAGTTCATCCTCTTCCCAGTTGATACGCACTCAACCCTACGATAGGACATCCGTTCTCAGCAATCAAGGGGTAAAGAAACTTCTTCTCTTTTTCTCTTTTCATTCCTGTCAAAAACTTAGTTTTTACAGTAATGGGGGGTGTGAACGTCTGGTAAGCTTAGATGATGAACATTCTTGGTAGTGTTTGAAAAGAAACACCTTTAAGAGTCGAAACCTAGCGCATAAATCTTTAGAAAAACTTCTTTAAGAGTTTTTAGGGTTTTAGCGGCTATGGAAGGGTTATTTTACACTTCTGAGTTGTCATACGAGGTAACTTATGTGAAATTTGAGTCACCCCTACATGTCGCCCCTTTACAAACTCTAAGAGCGATGGATGTCCCCAAGGCAAGAACAGTCGGAGAGGGAAGCTTGCAACCAGCAAGCACCTTGGCGGGCCCCAGAAAACTGATACAATTAACAATTTCGAAGGACGAAATTCAAAGAGCAATTAACCAATACGCGATCAATGTAAACATCTTCCAACATGGGTTGCACACTGCTCAAGATCCTCCCGAGGGATTGGTCGTGATCTCGAAGGCGATCTTAAATCTTAAATCTTAAATATGGAGTGAGGATACCCCTTCACCCCTACATTAGGTCAATTCTCGACCACTTCGAGATTGTGCCATTCTAGATGACTCCAGATGCATATATGATAGCAATTGCTATGTATATGGCATTCGACAAACACAATCTCGGCGAGCCAACATCAGAGGAACTCGACTGCGTCTATTACTTAAAGAGAAGTAAAGATAAAGATTCGTACTACCTTTCCAAGCGATCAACGATCGAGGGAGGGATATTTGGTTACCCTAGCAATGTTAGGATTTATGAAACTAACTATTTTTTCTTTGAGTATATGGAATCTGTAATTTTAAGGAGCCGAGTAGGTTTTCCTTCTATTTCCTAGATCGCTCATTTTTAACTTTGACTCTTCCTTAATATATTAAGCTAACGAACACTTTACTTTCTTGCAAGAAAAAAATGACCAAACTGTCAGCACTAGTCGATCACAGCCGTATTGAAGCATTTGGTCAATTGTTTGACTAGAGTCACGACGCAAGGCTGCTTGTAACTACTGCTAACCTTCGAAAATACGAGTTTTTCACCCCTGACACATCTTTAGAAAGTCCAGCTTGTAAGTATTTCTTACACAAAAAAAACTTTAAGTCTTTATTAACAAAAGAAGACTATCTCATTCTTTTTTTTTTTTTTTTTTTTTTTTTTTTTTTGTTTGCTAACGCATCTTTATGCCATGCAGCAATTATGCTACCGAAGGTTGTGAAGATGACGAAGAAGCCTGGGAGATTCACATTCCCTAAGATTAATTCAACTGAAACAGCTGGAGCGACCTCCAACGATACCCCTACAAAGGGGATATAAATTGGTGCCGAGAGGCAACAAACCGTCGAGTGACGTGAAGAAGCTCCTTGGCCTGTCGCTGCTCGCCCGCCAAGGATGAAAACCATGAGTCAAAAGTCAAAGAAGAGAAATACAATACCCACTGAAGACGAAACCGAATCTAAGTCAAAAGGTTTCGGGGTATTACCAGATAGGCTACAGCCCTATCAACTTTTCTTTGCAAGGACGACCTCAGGGGTACTCCCAGGCCTTCGACTGCCCCTAAGAGCTCGCAAGGGAAAAAGGGAGCGACCACGGCCGCTCAAGAGGAAGCAGATGAGCAACAAGCAGGCCAATAATAGGTCAAAAGGGTCTTTGTCGCGACGAGACTTGACCCGTTGGTGTTGGATCTTTTAGGGCAACTACCAGACCATTTACAGTCGGTGGTTTACACCCTTTTAGAATGCCAACTTGCCACAACCTTTGACAGGTTTATGGCTTCTTGACCTACTGACTTGGTTACCACTACACTTCAAATATAAAGTCAGGTAAAATGATTTGCTCTCTTCGATAATTCTTTCATACAAGTCGATCTTTTAGCTTTTTAAGAAAAAAACTAACTCTTTATTCCTTTCCATGCAGTTTTTGCTAGCCCTAAATGTGGCCCACAATAAGATTAAAATCAACTATGATGGCAAACTCCACGACATAAAGGAGGAAATTGCCAAACTTAAACAAGATCTTACGGCTTCAGATGAAGAAGCAAAGGCCGCTCACATTCAGGTGAACATATATCTTACTGAAAAGAATTCTGCTATGCGAACAGCAGACTTGCAAAAGATCGAGCTCAAGAAGAAAGATAGAGATAATAAAGAACTCCAACGAACAATAGCGAGGCTCACTAAAGAGTTGGGTCAAAAAGAAAAAGAGCTACAAGTGAATTCAAAGCACGAAAAAACAGCAGAAAATACTCCAGCTTAGTTATGGGAAAACTCAGAGAAAGAGAAAAAGGTACTGCAGACAGACCTTGAGCTGGCTCATGGGCGAATCACTTCGTTGACCTAGCAAATGAAGCAACAGAATCTTGAGTTAGAGAGGAAGGTTGCTCAGTGGGTGTTGCAAGCTATTTATAGCTTGGTGCCGAACAATCCTAACATGGATATCTCTTACCTCCTCGAGGAATACCAAGTTGCTCTTGCTTCTATGGTCAAGGCCGATGAGCAAGAAGAACAAGAGCTTGCCCCAGAGGACGATCAATAGGAAGCAGAAGTCCTTGAAGATCAAGTAGACGACCCAGAGGTCGGCGATCAGCTGGATGACCCAGAGGTCAAAGAGGCTGGAGCCAAGGATCCCGGTGATTGAGACCACTGATCGTCCTCTATTCTACTTAGAATATAGTCTTTTGTGCTTATTCTTTTTTCTAATGTAGCTCCTAGTCGTCTTTTGTACACATTTTTGAAATATATAAAAGGGAATTTTTGACCAATTGTGATAGCATTTTTATAACTTAAGTACTTCACAAAACCAAATATAGCATATTAGATCATAAAACTTGTAAAATGTTATAAATAACAAGATTATTAAAAACTTAGATTACAACACAAGTAATTCTTTGAGAAGAATTGGAATAATCTTATTCATAGTATTTATAACAGTGAAAACTTTACAAGTAAAAACTGATCAAGCTATAAGCGAGTTCAGAATTACTAATAATAGAGGCGAAAATGCTCAACATTTCAAGCTTACAATACTTCAGAACCATTAAGTCTTTTGAGGTGATACGTTCCAGGTTGTATCACCTTAGTGACATGATATGGGTGTTCCCAGTTAGGTCCCAATACCCCCGTAATTAGTTCTCTCGTACCGAGAAGGATTTTTTTTAGCACCAGGTCGCAAACCTGGAAGTCTCTTCTTCTGACTTTAAAATTAAAGAATCTCTTTGCCCGCTGTTGGTAGAAAGCCATCCTTAACCGAGCCTTGCCACGGTGTTTTTCAATTAAGTCTAGATTTGCACGTAAAAGTGCTTCATTGTCTATTTGATTGTAAAATTCTCTCCAAAGTGAACCAGATCCCACTTCCATTGGAACCATTGCTTCGCAACCATATGCTAGTAAGAAGGGTATTTCTGAAATAGAGGTTCTCGGAGTCGTTCTATATGCCCATAGAACTTCTGGGAGATCATCGGCCCAATTGCCCTTGGCTGTGCCAAGTTTAGCCTTCAATGTGTGCTGAATGGTCTCGTTGATAACTTTAACTTGACTATTAGCCTATAGTCTTGTCACTGAGGCGAATTTTTTATGAATCTCTAACTCTTCGCAAAACTGTTTGAATTCCTCATTATCGAATTGTTTCCCATTATCAAAAATGAGTGTATGAGAAATCCTAGAGCGGCATACTATATTCTTGAAGACGAAGTCTTTGAGCTTCTTGGTAGTGATCGTGGCCAAAGGCTCTGTTTCAACCCACTTAGTGAAATAATTTATTATGACCGCTGCATATTTGACACCACCTTTATCGATTGGCATGGGTCCGATGAGGTCAATTCCCCACATAGAGAATGACCAAGGACTGGTCATCGTCGTTAACTAATGGGAAGGAGCTTGCGAGACGTTCGCAAATCTTTGGCACTTATCACACTTCTTCACAAAGTTGAAGGCATCTTCGTGAAGTAGGAGCCAATAATATCCTTAGCGGATAATTTTATTGGCAAGAGATCATGCAGTTGTGTGATTACCATAGATCTCTTCATGTATCTCTCTTATGATATAGTCTGCTTCATCATCCGTTACACATCGAAGGAAGGGAGTGCTAAACTCTCACTTATATAACTGATCTCCAATGAAAGTGTAATGAGTAGCTCTAGTTCGAAAGATTCTTGCCTTAGTCTTGCTATTAGGAAGAATCACATCTCAGAGCTACTAAATAATCAGAGTCATCCAGGAAACGAACTCAGTTGCGACTACGACCTGATCAGGTGAGTTGATGCTGGAAGCTTTGATGTACTTGATTGGAATACTATCCGGAGCATCGGAGTCTAGTGATAAGGCTATGTTTGCCAAAACATCCACAATAGAATTACTATTTCTCGAGATTTGCCTTATCGTATAGTGTTTGAAAGGCTCGAGTGCGGCCTTAGCTTTCTTAAAGTAACTAATCATATTTTCTTCTTTGGCTTGATATTCCCCCAGAATCTGATTAAGAACTAGCTAGGAGTTGCTATTAATATCGATTATCTCTGATCCCATTTCTCTTGTTAGTCGTAGACCAACAAATAATGCTTCATATTCGGCCTCATTATTCATAGCTTTGAATCCAAACCTGAGGGCTCCATAAATGTGAGTTCCCTTAGGGCTAATGAGTAGAAAACCAGCTCTGACTCTTCTCCTGTTCGAAGACCCATCAACGTAAAGACTCTAGGTTAACAAGTTTAGAGCAATTTTCTAGACAACTTCACTGGCTAGCTACTCAGATTCATGATCTGGCTGATGAGAGAATTATGAAATAAAGTCAGCAACAACCTTCTCTTTAATTGTTGTCTTTGGTCTATAACGTAGATCAAATTGACTTAGTTCCATAGCCCATTTAAGCAACTTTCCCGAAGCCTTTGGCTTCTGAAGGACCTGCCTGAGAGGGTAGTTAGTTAATACATGGATGATATAGGCATGGAAATAAGGTCGTAGCTTCCTAGAAGCGACCAGTAGGGCATACGTTAATCTTTCCATCTTTGGAAACCGAGTCTCAGCGTCCAGCAATCATTTGCTTGTGTAATATACTGGCCACTGAATTCTGCCCTCTTCTCGAATGAGAGTTGTACTGACCGCATACTGAGAGACGGATAGGTAAAGGAATAAAATTTTCTTGGGAAGGGGTTTGGACAGGAGAGGTGGTTTTCCTAAATGCTTTTTTATGTTCTAGAAGGCTTGCTCACACTCTGGAGTCCGTTCAAATATCTTGTTGGCCCTGAGTACATTGAAGAACGGTAAACAACGATCTGTTGCTCTCAATATGAAGCGATTGATAGCCACTATTCTCATATTCAAGCTTCGAACTTGCTTTCGATTGGCGAGACTTATCATATCTAGGAGAGCTTGGATCTCCTCGGGGTTGACTTCAATTCCCCAATGGTTAACCGTATACCCCAGAAATTTCCCTGAGGATACTTCGAATGAACACTTAAAAGGATTAAGTTTCATTCTGTACCCTCGGAGTATATCAAACATTTTTGTGAGGTTGGCTATATGATCTGAAGCAACATGCGACTTGACCAACATGTCATCGACATAGATCTCCATTGATTTCCTGATTTGTTTAGAAAACATTCAGTTAACCAAACGCTAGTAGGTTGCCCCAATGTTTTTCAAACCGAAGGGCATGACTTTATAGCAGTATAGTCGATCTGTGATAAATGAGGTATGCTCCTCATTGGATGTGTACATCGGGTTCTGATTATACCCTGAATACACATCCATAAAGCTTAATAGCTCGTGCCCAGAGGTGGCATCAACGAGCTAATTAATTCTAGGCAAAGGGAAACTGTCATTCGGATAAGCTTTGTTAAGATTCGTGAAATGAACACAAGTTTACCACTTGCTATTGGGTTTCTTCACTAAAACAGGATTGACGACCCAACTCAAGTAATGAGCCTCGCGAATGAACCTAATTGAGAGGAGCTCATCCATCTCAACCTTAAGAGCATTATAGCACTCTAGGTCCATGGCTCTTCTCTTCTGACGAACTGGCTTGACCTCACCATCGATGTTAAGTGCATGACATATTACATTCGGGCTTACCTCGACCATGTCAGCATGAGTCCATGCAAAAATATCAATATTCTACCTAAGGAAGCTTATTAGATCAGTAGTGAGCTGAGGCTGAGATTGCTTCTGATTCTCAACACACAAGTCGGCTCATTCTAGTCGACTGATACCTCAGATAAAGTCTCAACATGACCACTATGGGAATACTCCTCTTGAACACGATGATCTATATTATCTTCCACTAAACTTAGTTGTGGTTCGATCCTACTAATCGTCATAGTCTGCTTAGGAACACCCACTAGCTTCTCTTTTCCTTTGCATGTCATCTGCACTGCTCTTCCATAACAGTCACGAGATTCACGTTGAGACCCTTTGACCTCCCTGCACCCCGTCAGAGAGGAAAATTTCATCTTCAAATGATATATGGAGGTGACAGCTTTGAAGTTTTGAAGTAAAGGTCATCCCAATATGCCATTGAAAGCGGACGGACAGTCTGCCACTAGATATTCTGTCATCTTGGTCACTTCGTAGGTCTTACACAAAGTGACAGGACATGCAATCGTTCCCTTGGAAATCAAATGATCCCTTGTAAAGCCATAAAGGGGAATAGAGGCAGGCTTCAGATTTGTCTCTTTCAATTGTATTTCCTCGAATGCTCGCTAAAATAGGATGTTCACGGTGCTCCCATAATCCACCAACATTCTGTGGACTTTGCACTGACCTATTTCAGTTGTGGTAACGAGCGCATCCTCATGAGGGTGATGCAATCATATCGCGTCTTTCTCTAAAAAGGTAATTTTCTCCTCTTTGCGCACCTTAGCAGGTCGCTGCACCATGTTTAACACACTCACGAAGTCATGGCGAGCTTCTTGAGCATATGTCTCCTAAGCACCTCGAGAATTCCCCCCAAGGCGTGACCCTCTAAATATAATTTCAACGAGATGGAGGCCCTTGCGACCACAATGTTTCTTCCCATCTTCCTCTTGATCCTTCTCACGAACGGGAGTTAAACCATTAACATACTCCTTGAAATGCCAATTTTTAATGAGGTCTTTATTAGCCTACTTAAGAGCTCAACATTCATTGGTATGGTGCCCATTGTCTCTATGGTAACGTCAATACTTTTTGCTGTTTTTTATTAAAGAGGGATTTTTCATGGGCTTTAGCTCTCCAAGTAGATTAGCTTCTTCCAATTTATCTAGAATAGCTGATACCGATGCATTCAATAGAGTGTACTGATTCTTGTCGCGATCGCGACGAAAAACTTGGGTATTAGATTTTTGGGTTCAAACCGCTATTTCTTTCCCTTTCTCTGATCGTCATTAGCCCATTTGCGATCAGGCCTTCTACTATTCTCTCCCCAGTTTTCCTTCCTCCGATTGGGAGCACTGGTTGAAGGACCGGGGTCATGGCGATTCAAGGTAGCCACTAAATTTTCAATTCTGAGATATTTCTCAGTGAGGTTGTAGAAGCCAGTGAGGGAAATATCATCCTCAGATTGTAGTTTCTTCCACGAGTTGGTTTACGTGCGGACTTCCGCAATAATAAGATTTCTAACAGAATCTTCGGGTGTATTAGCCACCTTATGAAGCTCCCTGTGGAACCTGTCGATATAAGACTAGAGGGACTCATTCCTCTCCTACCGTATGTTGCTTAGATAGCTCAATGGCATTGAGAACTTCCTATTAGCCTGGAAATACCTTAAAAATAACGAACTTATCTACTGCCATGAGTTGATAAATCCTAGCGGAAGCGATCTAAATTAGCGCTTAGCTTGGGCAGTCAGAGTCACTGCTAAGTAGCAACATTTTGCCAAGTTAGAAACTTGGTGAAGCTCAATGAGGTCATTAAACTCATAGAGATGATCCTGTGTATCAGAATTCCTATCGAATGCTCGCATGTTGGGCATTCTAAATCTCGATGAGAGAGAAGCAGTCAAGATCGCTAGAGAAAAAGAAGACGCCTTAACGACCTGCCCTCGCTCATTCTGATGAGCTCTAAGCTGAGCCATAGTTCGCTATAACTCCTCAATTTGAGGAAGTAGAGCCACTTGAGGATCACTTTCCATAATGTGGGTTCTCTCCCCATGATTGCGATTGAGAAAAGACTGCAGATCGGACTCTTCCTCGCCTCGGCCGGAGCCTCTGACATACCTTGACACATGTTAGCTAGAGCCATGTGAAAGCACTGAGTGGCTGGGGGAGTTATCCTGACCTTTGCGGTGGTCAGAACCGACCTGCATCTGGTGGATATTTCCCTCGCGGTAATGGTCAAAACCATCATTCTAGCGATAATGGGAATCTCCATGCTGCACACTCTTATGGGGTGCCCATGCAATGTGGCGTGAGACAACTCATGATGTGACATACCGCCAAGTCGCAAAACTACAGGTATTCTACCTGTTTTATGATTGGTATTCACTGGCCCTTTTGAGCCTTTTGGCCATCGAGAGCCACTTGCTTTCCCTTATTTTTTAAGCGCTGTAGTGCACGTGGTATGAGCTTTCACCTGTTTTCACGCTTTAGCGTGACCTATAGGCGTTTTTGGAGGTGGTACTGCCTTATTAAAGTAAGGCGGCACGACCTAATCCAAACGATTTAGCCTTCGGCTAATCATTTGGAGAGTATTATTGAACATTTCCTCGTTGTTGGTGCTAGTTCGCTTGGTTTCAAGATCACGAGCCATTTGTTCACAAGTAGAACTGATTGATCAAAGGTTATGAATGAAGAGCGAATATGAAATCATCCCTCCTTCTAGCGCCAAATTGTTGTTGCATGATTTTGACACCAACGACTTGCACGTGCAAAATGCTAAGCTATCCTTAGAAATTACACGTGAATGATTATGATCAGATACAAAGACTGAATAATAAATGAGATATATGGTTTTTAAAGTGGTTCAGATGCCTAAAGCGAATCCTACATCCACTGTTTCTTTTATATATGAGAGATTACAAGAAGTCGCGTATAGCAAACAGCGAGCAAAGATACAAGAACTGAGTATTCAGAGAGAATATCAAGTCGGTCTCTTTCTCGTAGGTTATCTTTGCTCTGAAAATAGAGATTACAATTAGATAGTAGGTTCAGTATCAGAATCCCAAAAATGAGAGGGGAAGTCTTCTATTTATAGTAGAGGAATTCAAGGTAATGATCACCAATCTGGGCCTCACATTGACTGATAACTTAGAAAATATCCTCAAATTACCTGGGGCTTAGACAGGTGTGCGGCCCTCAATCACTCATAGACAAAACATGAATCTGCCAAGTTGATGATAACCATATTCTTTCTGTCATGGAGCGACGTGGAAGCTCCTACGCGGCGTAAAACCTTCCTGAACTCTAATTAGTACTCGCTGACATAGGCTAACATTAGCCCTGATTTTTTAGGCATAACAAATTCCAAGCCCTAACCCTAGTTTGCATGTTCACATTCATGAAAAACGAAAGGGAAAGTTCAAAATAAAGCTTGCCCGAATTAGAATATCTCAATCTCAATAAAAAATATTATAGGCAACAGCTAATGAGAGAAGAAAAAAAATTAAAAAAGAAAACAATCACGAGTAATCAAATTGAAAGAGAACTTTTAGGTAGTGATGATTTTGATATGAAAAAATCAATTTACGAATTGGAAGCATTAGGCGATGAGATGGCCAGACACTTGTTGGTAATTTGTTGAAACAAATAAAAGATTAATTGAAGAAAAATAATTAATTAATTAATAACAACAAGTGAAGTGATCCCCGTAAAGCCATGCGGCATCACAAGAGTTTGTATTACGACTTGCCAACAACTTCATTTAGATCAGTTCACTGTTGATGATGATCGCCAATCTGATGTTATTATCGGTAAGTTTCATTATTTAGTCAAAAGGCTGGAGCTTCACGAGCCATTTCGTGTGTTTTTGGGAACTGAGTTCGATTGAGAAAGTTCCATTTAATGCACAAGACATATTGCTACCTTGTTATGGGGATATTGGAAGATTAATTCATTTGGTATTAAGAAATTATTTATGGGAAAGTAAAGAAACCCACAAAACCTTCATTAGAATTTTAATTTCTGAAGTATATATATGTATATATTCATATCTTCTATTTGATTTCCCGAGTAAAGGACTTTTTCCCACCCAAGGTTTGCCATATTGACACTTTTCTACCCAAAAAGTTTTAAAATATCAGTTTCTCACCCAAAGTTAATACTCCGGCTGATTCCAGTAACAAATATTCAATCGGTCACTATCATTTGATCCACCGGTCTCGACTTTACAAAAACTCTCTTATACTGGCTTCTAGTAACTCGTCGAACGCCAGCTAAGAAAGTAAAATATATTTTGGGTATTAACGGAATATAACTTTTGGGTGGAAAAGTGGTATTTTGAAACTTTTTGGGTGAAAAAGTATCATTAAAGCAAACCTTAGGTGGGAACAAGTCATTTACTCTTTATTTCCCAATTGCGGTTTCGCAAGACAAATTAAGAACGTTTCTACCAATAATACTGTAAAGATTATTAAATTGTGTTCTTTTAAATAAAAAATTTCAAGGTCCCTTAATTTGAATGTAAAGGTTATAGATTCGGAAGAATTAACACACTTAATTGGAAAGATCTTTCCACCAAAACAAGAAGTCAATAACTTTAAACTTTGACAGTAGTTTTAGATTAAAAAAAATTATAAAAAATCCAATGAACTTACTCTAACCCAAGTACGAATTAATGCGAACCACTCAAGAAATGTAAGAAACAATTGATGTTTTG
The DNA here is from genome assembly GCF_008641045.1 of Pistacia vera. Taxonomy (NCBI): domain Eukaryota; kingdom Viridiplantae; phylum Streptophyta; class Magnoliopsida; order Sapindales; family Anacardiaceae; genus Pistacia; species Pistacia vera. The sequence continues at coordinate 151,567 of NW_022196407.1, forward strand.
TTGTTTATAGCTGACCAATATTAAGTCATTGTTTAATCTTCGTCTTTCATTTACGTTATTTTCGTCTCTTTTTTTTTTTTTTTTTAAGAAAGACTTAACAAATTTTATAATTGACTGTTGACAATGCCCACAAATCCAATGGCGTTTGGCGTGTCATTGCCGCTTCAATCAAAACCTCCAGTGGCATTCAAATCCCACGGCTATCTATAATCAAAGCCTTCAGTAGCATTCAAAATCAACGTACCATATATATATATATATATATATATAATCAATCCTCTTATTTTGTGTACGTCTATAATTTTTATAAATAATTTATCATTGTTATATAATAATAAAAGATTAAACCCTATAGCATGTACAAAATTTTTATAAGATTAACTCTAATGACTAACTGTAAAATTATTTAAAGGATGGAGAAGATTCTTTTTTCACGTAAGCATCATGCAGGCCCAGGCCCCCAAGGTCACGATGAAAAAAACCCTAGCATTTCCAAAATATCTTGAAAACACCATCCACCATTATAAAAAAAATACTACCGATTTGTGGCCTATATAAACACCCCTTCTCTTGCCCACCTTTTCATCTTCATAACAACATTTAATACAAAGCTATTACTAAACTTTATAGCAATTCAATTATATCGATCGAGTTCTGTCTCAATGGATAAACTTTTCCTCTCATTTTTCACTTCTTTTTTTCTAATTTCTTCTCTGAATGTTGTGCATGCCGCAACACCAATAACTTCTTGCACCCAAACACCATATCCCGAAACATGCGTCCATTACATGGAAAATAATTTCTTAGCCACCCTCAAGCTCGACCGAACCCAATTCTCCTTTCATGACTTGACCCTCAAGGTCGCCTCGGACCAAGCCGTTCAAGCTCACCAGCTCATTTCAACTATGGACTTGAGCTCCTTCAATGAGCACGCCAAATTGGCTTGGACTGATTGTTTGGAGCTCTATGAAGATACAGCCAACCAGCTAAACCGTTCAATGAGCTCTTCAAATCCTGTTGATTCCGTAACGTGGCTCAGTGCTGCGATTGCGAACCAACAAACGTGTGAAAACGGGTTCACTGATTTTAACTTGCGGTCTCATCTTGAATCTCTGCCATTGATGTTGACTAACTTCTCGCAGTTGCTTAGCAACTCCTTGGCAGTAACTCAGTCCACTGTCCAACCGTACGCCGCCACGAAAGTTGGCGGTCGACGCTTGCTTGCGGATGAATTTCCGTCGTGGATTTCGGCGGCTGATCGGCGTCTGCTACAAGCGGCACCGAAAGGCGACATTGTGGTGGCCCAAGATGGATCTGGAAATTACAGGACCATTTCTGAAGGTGTGGCTGCTGCAGCTAAGAGAAGTGGCGGGAAACGAGTGGTGATTTATGTTAAAAAAGGAGTTTATAAAGAGAACGT
>NW_022196407.1:154248-196748 GCF_008641045.1 Pistacia vera
TCTTCTCCTCCAAGGGCTGAGCGAAAAATTTCCTGGCTGCTTCCTCTATTCTCTGGCGCTTTTCCAGGGGCACTCCATGGTTGATCACCTGGAAGAAACCCCACTTCTTGCATGCATCGCCTATCTCCGCAACAAGAGCATCGTCATTAATGGTGTCGTCAGGAGAGTTCAACACTGAGAGATCAATCAAGGGTATGCCTTGAGCTTCAATAACTGAGAGTTTAGGCCTGTGTTCAGGGGCTTGAATGAAAGCTGGATCAACTTCTCCCATGGCGATTGATTAGTGGCTTGTGACTGGTGATAGTGATAAATGATCCTTATTTATACCCTTATTTATTTGTTGTGTGAGAATGGGAATGAACCTGGTCGTTATTGAGGCAAGTGATAGTGGCCACATTTTATTTTGGAAAGTTAGGAGCAGACACTTACTGTTTACCCCGATTACAAAGAAACAATTGAAAGGTGTCGTTGCCTTTACATAACATGTGGCCGGGCTACTATTCACTATTGAAGATCAAGTGCTTAAGTGACGTATGCGCTTGCATAATTGCAGTAGTCAAAATAAAGAATAATCAGACCAGTTGTTTAATTTGACAAAATATGTTGATGCGTGGTTATGACCCCAAGACCCGCAGTGCTAAACTATTCTTAGAAATTACACATGAATAATTATGATCAGATACAAAAGCTGAACAATAAATGAGAGATATGATTTTTAAAGTGGTTCGAATACCTAAAGTGAATCTTACGTCCACTATTTCTTTTATATATGAGAGATTACAAGAGGTTGCATATAACGAACAGCAAGCAGAGATACCACAACTGAGTATTCAAAGAGAATATCAAGTTAGTCTCTTTCTCGTAGGTCATCTTTGCTCTAAAAATAAAGATTACAATCAAAGAGCGGGTTCAGTATTAGAATCCCGAAAATGAGAGGGCGAGTCCTCTATTTATAGTAGAGGAATTCAAGGTGATGATTACAAATCTACAAGTAGGTAGGTGCCGTGCAAGTCTTTCCTTGCCTCCCATTAGTTGATAACTTAAGAAATGTCCTCAAATTATCCAGGGCATAGACAGGTGTGCGACCCTCAATCACTTATAGACAAAACCCGAATCTGTCAAGTTGATGAAAGCCATATTCCTTCTGTCATGGAGCGACATGATAGCTCTTGGGTGGCACAAAGTCTTCTCGAATTTTGATTGGTGCTTGTTGACGTAGGCTAACATCAACCTTGATTTTTTAGGCATAATAGAAGCTCTCCAGTTTTTAAGGTTCAAAGATTGAATCTTGAAAATTTCATGATTATGCCGCAACCTGATTTGTCTCGAGCCACATTGTTACAAACGACATGAGGCTGATAGTTTGGCTCGACCAGTGAACTGAGTGTAGATCATGACATGGGTCTTCGAGAACTACACAAGCAACCTGACATGATCATTTCACAAAGGTCCAGCGACCTGATCCAGATCATGATCAATGCTATGAAAATGTGTTTCGTGTGCTACCCGTCATTCACGACTTGAAACACTTAGAAAATTTGTTGTCAAAAATTAAGAATCATTTTGCCGGAAAAGATGTCTCATTCGAACGACCTCCTCAGATGTTATTCATTGCGTTTGACGACTGTCTTGGTCAATAAAATAAGCTTTATCTAACAGACATGTCTCTGCATAATAAGTGTCAGTCATGAGCATTAAATGCAGGTCATGCTGAAATGACATTCCCTTTTGAAGCATTAAATGAGGATAAGGGTGCATTTAATGTGGAGCAGATAATCACGTCGGCTTTGGTGATTTCAATAAAGAGAAACGCTGATTGATCTTCACAAAGCGTAAAGGTTACTCTTCATGCATATTAATGACACATGGTCATAATCAATGGTTGGAAATGTGTTCCTGCCCAAACGTAACTTATAAAGGAAATTAAGCATCGTCTTCCACCCTATAAAACCTAAAGCCCATTCCAAGTTTTTCCACAGAACTCAAACTTTCAGAGAGAAAAACAACATTTTTGCACTCAAGAGATTAGTTCATCCTCTTCCTAGTTGATGCGCACTCAATGCTACAACATGACATATGTTCCTAGCAATCAAGAGGTAAAGAAATTTCTTCTCTTTTTCTCTTTTCATTCCTGTCAAAAACTTAGTGTTTGCAGTAATGAGGGGTGTGAGCGTCTAGTAGGCTTAGATGATGAACATTCTTGGGTAGTGTTTGAAAAAAAAAACACTTTTAAGGGTCGAAACCTAGGGCATAAATCTTTAGAAAAACTTCCTTAAGAGTTTTTAGGGTTTTAGCGATTACGGAAGAGAAACCAGGGTTATTTTACTCTTTTGAGTCGTCGTACGAGGTAACTTATGCAGAGTTTAAGTCACACCTACATGTTGCCCTTTTACAGACTCTAACAGCGATGGACGTCCCTAAAGCGAAAATAGCAAGAAAACGAAGCTCACAAGCACTAGGCACCTCAGTGGGTCCTGAAAAGGTGATATGATCGGCAATTTTGAAGGATGAAATTCAAAGAGCAATTGACCAATATGCGATCAATGTAAACATGTTCCAACATAGGTCACACACTTCTCAAGATCCTCCCGAGGGATTGGCCGCGATCTCGGAAGCGATCTTCAAATGTAGAGTAAGGATACCCCTTCACCCCTACATCAGGTTGATTCTCGACCACTTCAAGATCGTGCCATTCTAGTTGACTCTAAATGCATATATTATAGCGGTCGTTATGTATATCGCATTTGGCGAACACAATCTCGGCAAGCCAATAGAAGAGGAACTTGGCTGCGCCTGTTACTTCAAGAAGACTAAAGATAAAGATTCGTACTACCTCTCCAAGTGATCAACGATTGAGGGAGGGATATTTGGTTACCCCAGCAATGTTGGGGCTTATGAGACAAAGTATTTTTTCTTTGAGTACGATGGAGTTTGTAATTTTAAGGAGACGAGTAAGTTTTCCTTCTAATTCCTAGATCACCCATCTTTTAACTTTGACTATTCTTTAATATATTAGGCTAGCGAACGCTTTGCTTTCTTGTAGGAAACAAAACGATCAGACTAGCAACACTAGTTGATCATAGCCTCATTGAAGCATTTGGTCGATTGCCCGATCAGAGTCACGACGCAAGACTGCTTATGACTACTGCTTACCTTTGGAAATACGGGTTTTTCACCCCTAACACATCTTTAGAAGGTCCATCTTGTAAGTATTTCTTACACAGAAAAACTTTAAGTCTTTATTAACAAAAGAAGACTATTTTTTTTTTTTTTTTTGGCTAACGCATCTTTATGCCATACAACAACTATGCTACCGAAAGTCACGAAGACGACGAAGAAGCCTGGGGGGTTCGCATTCCCTAGGATTAATCTAACTAAACCAACTAGAGTGACCTCCAGCGATATCGCTACAAGGGGGATACAAATTGGTGCTGAAAGGTAATAAACCGCTGAGTGAAGGGAAGAAGCTCCCCAGCCTACCATGGCTTGCCTGCCGAGGAAGAAAAACACGGGCCAAAAGTCAAAGAAGTGAAAGACAATACCTACCAAAGAGGAAACCAAATCTGAGCCAAAAAGTTTCGGGATACTGCCAGATAGGCTACAGCCCTATCAACGTTTCTCTGCGAGGACAACCTCGAGGGACGCTCCCAGGCCCTTGATTGCTCCTGGGAGCTCTTAAGGGAAAGAGGGAACGACCACAACCACTCAATGGAAAGCAGGAGAGCAACAAGCAGGCTAGTAACAGGTTGAAGGGATCCCTGCCGCGACAAGACTTGACCCGTCGGTGTTGGATCTTTTAATGTAACTACCAAACCATTTACGGCCGGTGGTTTACACCCTTTTGGAATGTCAACTTGCCACATACTTTGACAAGTTCGTGGCTTCTCGACCTACTGACTTGGTTACCACTGCACTTAAGATGCAAAGTCAGGTAAAATGACTTGCTCTGTTTGAGAATTCTTTCATAAAGTTGATCTTTTAGCCTTTTAAGAAAAAACTAACTCTTTATTCCTTTCCATGCAGTCTTTGCTTGCCTTGAATGTGGCCCACAATAAGATGAAGATGAACTCTACTAGCAAACTCCACAACATGAAAGAGGAAATTGCCAAACTGAAACAATATCTTGTGGCTTCATATGAAGAAGCAAAGGCCGCCCACATTCAGGTGAATGTATATCTGACTGAAAAGAATTCTGCTATGCGAGCAGCAAACTTCCAAAAGATCAAGCTCAAGAAGAAAGATAATGATAACAAACAGCTCCAATGAATAATAGCGAGGCTCACTCAAGAGTTAGGCCAAAGAGAAAAGGAGTTGCAAGCGAATTCAGAGTGCAAAAAAGCAGCAAAAAAGACTCGAGCTAAGCTATGGGAAAATTCAAAGAAAGAGAAGAAGGCACTATAGACAGACCTTGAGTTGACTCATGGGTTAATCACTTCACTAACCGAGCAAATGAAGCAACAAAACCTCGAAATGGAGAGGAAGGTTGCTCACTGGGCGCTGCAAGCTATTTATAGCTTGCGGCCGAACAATCCTAACATGGATATCTCTGACCTACCCAAGGAATATTAAGTTGCTCTCGCTTCTATGGTCGAGGCCGATGAGCAAGAAGAACAAGAGCCTGCCCCAGAGGACGATCAGTAGGAATCAGAAGTCCCTGAAGATCAAGCAGACAACGCAGAGGACAAAAAGGCTAGAGCCAGGGATCCCGATGATCAAGACCAATGATCGTCCTCTCTTCTTCTTAGAATAAAATCTTTTATGCTTATTCTTTTTTCTGATGTAGCTCTTAGTCGTCCTTTGTACACATTTTTGAAATATATAAAAATGAATTTTTGACCAATTGTGATAGCAATTTTATAGCTTAAGTACTTCACAAAACAAATATAACATATCAGATCATAAAACTTGTAAAACGTTATAAATAACAAGATTATTAAAAACTTGAGATTACAACACAAGTAATTGTTTAAAAAGAATTGGAATATCAGAATTACTGATAATAGGGACGGAGCTGCCTAACATTCCAAGCTCGCGGTACTTTAGAACCATTAAGCCTTTTGAGATGATACATTCCAGGTCGTATCACCTTAGTGACACAATATGAGCCTTCCTAGTTAGGTCCCAATACCCTTGCACTTGGTTCTCTCGTACTGAGAAGGGCTTTTTTTAACACCAGGTCGCCAACCTAAAAGTCTTTTCTTCTGACTTTAGAGTTAAAGAATCTTTTTTCCCGTTGTTGGTAGGAAGTCATCCTTAACCGAGCCTTGTCGCGATGTTTTTCAACTAAGTCTAGACTTGCATGTAAGAGTGCTTCATTATCAATTTCATTGTAAAATTCTCGCCGAAGTGAACCAGTTCTCACTTCCACGTGAACCATTGCTTCGCAACCATATGCTAGTGAGAAGGATGTTTCTAAAGTAGAGGTTCTCGAAGTCGTTTTATATGCCTATAGAACTTCTAGGAGATCATCGGCCCAATTGCCCTTGGTTGTACCAAGTTTGGCCTTCAATGTGTGCTTAATAGTCTTGTTGATAGCTTCAACTTGACCATTAGTCTGATGTCTTGCCACCGAGGCGAATGTCTTATGAATCATCAGCTCTTCGCAAAACTGTTTGAATTTCTCATTATCAATGGTTTCCCGTTATCAAAGATGAGTGTATGAAGAATCTCGTAACGACACACTATATTCTTGAAGATAAAGTCTTTGAGCTTCTTGGTAGTGATCGCCGCCAAAGGCTCTGCTTTGACCCATTTAGTGAAATAATCCACTTTGACCACTGCATATTTAACGCCCTTTACCAGTTGGCATGGGTTTGACTAGATCAATTCCTCACATAGAGAATGGCCAAGGATTGGTCATCGTCTTTAACTAGTGGAAAAGAGCTCACGAGATGTTCGCGAATCTCTGGCACTTATCACATTTCTTCACAAAGTTGAAGGCATCTTCATGAAGTATGGGCCAATAATATCCCTAACAGATAATTTAATTGGCAAGAGATCGTGTAATAGTGTGATTACCATAGATCCTTTCATGTACATCTCTCATGATATAGTCTGCTTCATTATCCATTACACATCAAAGGAAGGGAGTGTTAAACCCTCGCTTATACAACTGATCTCCAATGAAAGTGTAACGAGCAGCTCTAGTTTGAAGGAGTATTGCCTTAGTCTTGCTGTTAGGAAAAATCTCATCTCAGAGATACTGAATAATCGAAGTCATCTAGGAACAGACTCAGTTGCAGCTACAACTTGATCAGATGAGTTGATGCTGGAAGCTTTGATGTACTTGATTGGAATACTATCTGGAGCATCGGAGTCCAATGATGGGGCTATCTTTTCCAAAGCATCTGCGATAAAATTACTATCTCTCGGGATTTGTCTAATCGTATAATGCTTGAAAGGTTTGAGTGCGGCCTTAGCTTTCTTCAAGTAACTAATCATATTCTCTTCTTTGGCTTGATACCCTCCCAGAATCTGATTAATAACTTGTTAGGAGTCGCTATTAATGTCGGTCATATCTTATCCCATTTCTCTTGCTAGTAGCAGACTAGCAAATAACGCTTCATATTCGGCCTTATTATTCGTAGCTTTGAATCCAAACCTAAGGGCTCCATAAATGTGAGTTCTTTTAGGGCTAATGAGTAGAAGACCAGCTTTGGCTCTTCTCCTCTTCGAAAACCCATCAACGTAAAGACTCCAGGTTGACAAGTTCCAAACAGTTTCCTGGACAACTTCCTTGGCTGGCTGCTCAGATTCTCAATCTTGCTGATGAGAGAATTCTGAAATAAAGTCAGCAACAGTCTGCCCTTTAATTGCTGTCTTCGGTCTATAATGCAGATCAAATTGACTTAGTTTCATAGCCATTTAAACAACTTTCCCGAAGCCTTTGGCTTCTAAAGGACCTGTCTGAGAGGGTAGTTGGTTAATACATGGATGGTGTGGGCATGGAAATAAGGTCGCAACTTCCTAGAAGAGATCAGCAGGGCATACGCTAACCATTCCATCTCTGGATACTAAGTCTTAGCGTCCAACAGTCATTTGCTTGGGTAATACATTGGCCACTAAATTCTGCCCTCTTCCCGAATGAGAGTTGTGATGACCGCATACTAAGAGACGAACAGATAGAGAAATAAGATTTCCTTTGGGAAGGGCTTGGAAAGAAGAGGTGGCTTTTCGAGATGCTCTTTTATGCTATGGAAGGCTTGCTCACACTCTAAAGTCCATTCAAATCTCTTGTTGGCCCTGAGTACATTGAAGAACAGCAAACAACGATCTGTTGTCTCGATATGAAGCGACTGAGAGCCGCTATTCTCTCATTCAAACTCTGAACTTTCTTTCGATTGGCAAGACTTTTTATATCTAGGAGAGCTTGGATCTTCTTGAGGTTGACTTCAATTCCCCGATGGTTAACCATATACCCTAGAATTTCCTTGAGGATACTTCATATGAACACTTAAGAGGATTAAGTTTCATTATGTACCTCCGAAGTATATCAAACATTTTCGTGAGGTTAGCTATATGATCTGAAGTGACATGTGACTTCACCAGCATGTCATCGAAATTGACCTCCATTGATTTCCAGATTTGCTCAGAAAACATACGGTTAACAAAATGTCGGTAGGTCGCCCCAGCATTTTTCAGACCGAATGGCATGACTTTATATCTGTACAGTCTTCGATCTGTGATAAATAAGGTATGATTCTCATCGAGCGTGTACATCGGGATCTGATTATACCCCAAATAGGCATCAATGAAGCTTAACAGCTCGTGCCCAGAAGTGGCATCAACGAGCAAATTGATTCTAGGCAAAGAGAAACTGTCCTTCGGACAAGCTTTGTTGAGATTTCTAAAATCAACATAGGTTCGCCACTTGCCGTTGGGTTTTTTCACCAAAACAGGATTGACCTAACTTGTGTAATGAGGCTTCCGAATGAACCCGATTGAGAGGAGCTTATCCACCTCAACCTTAAGAGCATTATCACGCTTTGGGTCCATGGCTCTTCTCTTCTAGCGAATTGGCCTGACCTCACCATCGATGTTAAGTGCATGACATATTACATTCGGGCTGATCTCGACTATGTTAGCATGAGTCCATGCAAAAAACATCTATATTCTATCTAAGGAAGCTTGTTAAATCAGTAGCAAGCTGAGGGATGAGATTGCTTTCGATTCTTAACACACGAGTCAGTTCATTCTGGTCGACTAATACCTCAAATAGAGTTTTAACATGTCCACTGTGGGAATACTCCTCTTGAACACGAGGATCTATACTATTCCACTAGACTTGGTTATGGTTTGATCTTGTTGATCACCATAGCCTGCTCAAGAACGCCCACTAACTTCCCTTTTCCTTTGCATGCCATCTAGACTACTCATACATAGTAGTAGCGAGATTCATGCTGAGACCCTTTGACCTCCCTACACTCTGTCGGAGTGGGAAATTTCATCTTTAGATGATAGATGGAGGTGACAGCTTTGAAGTTCCGAAGTAAAGGTCATCCCAATATGCCATTGAAAGTGGACGGACAATCTACCATTAGAAACTTTGTCATCTCGGTCACTTAGTGGGTCTCACCCAAAGTGACAAAAAGTGCAATCATTCCTTTGGGAATCAGATGATCCCCTGTAAAGCCATAGAGGAGGAGAGGCAGGCTTCAAATCTGCCTCTTCCAATTGCATTTCCTTGAATGCTCACTAAAATATGATGTTCATGGTGCTCCCATTATCCACCAACATTATATGGACTTCGCACCAACCTATTTTAGCTGCAACGATGAGCACATCCCTATGAGAGTGATGCAATTGTACCACATCTTTCTCTGAGAAGGTAATCTCCTTCTCTCTACACACCTTGGCAGGTTGCTGCGCCGTGTTTAACACACTTACGGGGTCATGGCGAGCTTCCCAAGCATACTTCTCCTAAGCACCTTGAGAATTCCCTGTGAGGTGTGACCTTCCAAAATAATTCTGACGATAGGAAGGCCCTTGCGACCACGATGCTTCTTCCCATCTTCCTCTTGATCCTTCTACCGAATGGGAGTTTGACCATCAACATACTCCTTGAAGTGCCCCTTTTTAATGAGGTCTTCAATAGCCTGCTTAAGAGCTCAGCATTCATCGGTATGATGCCCATTATCTCAATGTTAACGACAATACTTTTTGTTATTTCTTATTGAAGAGGAATTTTTCATGGACTCTAGCTCTCTGAGCAAATTAGCTTCTTCCGATTTATCCAGAATAGCTGATACCGATACATTTAATAGAGTATACTGATTCTTGTCATGATCGCGACAAGGAACTTGAGTATAAGATTTCTTAGGCTTAAACCGATATTTCTTTCCCTTTCTCTGATCGTCAGTAACCCATTTGCGATTAGGCCTTTTACTACTCTCTCCTCGGTGTTCCTCTCTTCGACTGGGAATGCTGGTCAAAGGACTGGGGTCATAGCGATTCAAGACAGCCACTAAATTTTCAATTCTGAGATATTTCTTAGTGAGGTTGTAGAAGCAGGTGAGGGAAATATCATCCTCATATTGTAGTTTCTTCCACAAGTCGGTTTGCGGGCAGATTCCCACAATAATAAGAGTTTGAACCGAATCTTTAGGTGTATTAACCACCTTATGAAACTCCCAGTGGAATCTGTTGATATAGGACTAGAGAAATTCATTCCTCTTTTGTCGTATGTTGCTCAGATAGCTCAACGACATTGAGAACTTCCTGTTAGCCAGGAAGTGTCTCAAAAGTAACGAACTCATCTACTGCCATAAGTTGATAGATCTTGGCGGAAGCCATCTAAACCCAACGTTTAGCATGGGCAGTTAGAGTCACTGCTAAGCAGTGAAATTTCACCAAGTTGGAAACTTGGTGAAGTTCTATGAGGTCGTTAAACTTATAGAGATGATCCTGCAAATCAAAATTCTCATCAAATGCTCACATGTCGGGTTTCCTAAATCTCGACGGGAGAGGAGCAGTCAAAACTACCAAAAAAAAGGGAGACGCCTCAGTAACCTACCCTCGCTCATTCTGATGACCTCTAAGCTAATCCAGAGCTCGATGTAACTCCTCAAGCTAAGGAAGCAGAACCACCTGAGGATCACTTTCCGCAATGTGGGTTCACTTCCCATGATTGTGATTAAGGAAAGACCGCAGATCGAACTCTTTCTTGCCTCAGCCAGAGCCTCTGACATACCTTGACACATGCGGGTTAGAGCCATGTGAAGGCACTGAATGGCTAGAGGAGTTATCCCAGCCTTCGCGGTGGTCAGAATTGACCCGTGTCCGATGGGTATTTCCCTTATGGTGATGTTCAAAACCATCATTCCAGTGATAATGGGAATCTCCATGCTGCACACTCTTATAGGGGTGCCCATGCAATGTGGCGTGAGACGGCTCATGGTGTGACATACCACCAAGTCACAAAGCTACAAATATTCTACCTGTTTCACGACCAGTATTCACTAGCCCTTTTGAGCATTTTAGCCCATTGTTAGCCACCTGTTTTCCCTTATTTCTATGTGCCGTGATGCACATGGTATGAGCTTTCACCCGTTTCCACACTTTAGCGTGACTTACAAGCGTTTTTGGAGGTGGTACCGCCTCATCAGAATTGGGTGGCATAACCTATTCCAAATGATCTAGCATTCGACTAACTGTTTGGAGAGTATTATTGAACCTATTCAGGTAATTCATCACAGTTGGATTAAGCTGAAAGGTCAAGGGAATGTCCTCCACGGCACCTTAGGAAGTTGGAGGTACTTTAGGGGAATTAACACTCTGTGCCTGGGGGATTTCCTTGTTGTTGGTACTAGTTCGCTTGGTTTCAAGACCACGAGTCATTTGTTCACAAGTAGAACTAATTGATAAGAGATTATGAATAAAGAGCAAATATGAAATCAGCCCTCCTTCTAGCACCAACTGTTGATGCATGATTATGACACCAATGACTCGCACGTGCAAAGTGCTAAGCTGTTCTTAGAAATTACACGTGAATGATTATGATCGGATACAAAGACTAAACAATAAATGAGAGATATGATTTTTAAAGTGGTTCGAATGCCTAAAACAAATCCTACATCCACTGTTTCTTTTATATATGAGAGATTACAAGAGGTTGTGTAAAGCGAACATCAAGCAGAGGTACAACAACTGAGTATTCAAAGAGAATATCAAGTCAATCTCTGAAAATAAAGATTACAATCAGAAAGCGGGTTCAGTGTCAGAATCCCAAAAATGAGAAGGGGAGTCCTCTATTTATAGTAGAGGAATTCAAGATAATGATTACAAATCTGTAAGTGGGTAGGTACCGTGCAAGTCCTTCCTTGCCTCCCATTGGCTGATAACTTAAGAAATATCCTCAAATTATCTGGGGCTTGGACAGGTGTGCGGCCCTCAATCACTCATAGACAAAACCTGAATTTGCCAAGTTGATGATAGCCATATTCCTTCTGTCATGGAGCGACATGGTAGCTACTGGGCGACGCAAAGCCTTCTTGAACTCTGATTAGTGCTTGCTTGTAGGCTAACGTTAGCCCTGATTTTTTAGGCATAACAAAATAATTTAGTAAGATTAAGATATCATCGTTAGGTTCCTAGTGTCACAAAATTGCAGAAGAAAAAACAATACAACTAATGAAAACAAAGAAAATAATATGAAGTAGATGTTGCTATGAACAGTAATCCGCTGTATATTTCTTTTCATTATTCAATAGTTTTTTATACAGGCAAAACACCAACTGGAATAACCAAAGAATAACAACAAACCATTAAATAACTAACACTGGATGGTCGAATGGTCCAATAGGGACTCTTGAATGCATTACTCAAAAGGTCTTGAGTTTGATTCCCTTCTCGGTTGCTAATAGCCACTGGAGCTCTTACCCGGCCAGTTGTTCCAGGGTCCCAGTAATTAGTTGAGGTACTTGTAAGCTATCCCAAACACTATCGGTCAAAAAAAAAAAATCAAACTTTTTTACCACAACTCTTATCTCCACTAGGACATTTAAGAATCAAATAACAAATAATTTTGTCTCCTTCAACACTTCCTCCTTTAAATTGAAAGTTTTACCAACATTCAATTTAATAAGAACTATTCAGGGTGCAAACGCCAAACAACCTCTTTAGCTTATGAAATATAGGCAACTTGAGGGGTTTGGTAAAAATATCAACAACTTGATATTTCACCTCTCCCCTTGTGACTGGATGACAAGCCCTTTAGCTACTAGGGTCAGCCATACCTAAGGGTCTTATGTTCGAGTTGTAGGAGAGACATCTACCATATTTTGTGCAATTACCTGGGTTTATTGGGCTTATAGGGTGTTCCATGGCCTTGAGGGTGAGGCAGGCTCGGTTGGCAATTGTGCTCGCACACCTCAGTTATTAAAAAAAAAAAATTGATCTTCACTTTTGCAATGACGAGAATAGACAAGGTCAATAACTCCTTCCTTCTTGAGATCCCTTAAGAAGTGAAATTTCACATATGCTTACTTCTTCCATGTAGAATATGATTTTTGGAGAGCTTTATTGCTAAACTATTGTCACAATAAATTGCGATGGCTTCCTTTAACTTGAAATGTAGCTTTTCAAGAATTTTCCTAATCCAAATAGCTTGACAAGCACAGGAAGTTGCAAATATGAACTTGTCTTCGGTTATTGATAAAGTGACAATTGGTTGTTTCTTGACAAGCACAGGAAGTTGCAGCAGACCACCGTCGATGGTGGTTGGCCGGCCACTCTTGATCCAGTTTTTAATATTTTTATTTAAAAACTTGAATTTAAATTTAGTTTAGTATGTTTTGATATTGTTACTATTCTTGAATGCCAACCCATTTATTCAAAATATGTTTATTACCACTTATAAAGTTACATTTCATTAAACTTCTACGGCATAATGTAATTAACTCTTCGCAAATAATGTGAGTAGTTGTTCCATCATGTCCTGAATTTAGCCTCAAATGGCAGAAAAAGGAGTATACTTTGATAAGCGTACAGAGATCTATTTCCTCTGGAAACAGCTCGAACAGAGAAGAAAGCACTCGAGCCGACTTTATCCATCGTGATGAAGAAAAGAATCAATTTGCAAGAAAAGGCTAAAGCCCTCTTTCACTAGAGAGTTTGATTATTATTATTCGTAAGTCAAGTATACACATTAAAGAATGGGCCATTCATAATTTAATCTTAGAAAAATCCAGAAAGATAATTTCCATCAAATCCCATTATTGCCATTTACATATAACATTATTGTAGCACTAGGCTGAAACCATGTTTACAGAGCCTCATTTCTGCTATATCTACAGCTGGGAATCATGCACAGAAAGCAACCTAATTGATAGTGAGACCTCCCTCTAGCTTGTTTGATAACTCCTGTATCTTGAAATGAGAGATTTGGATGTTCTCAACGCTAAGCTTCTTGAAATTACTGAGCTTTCTAGTTGTGAAAAACTTTCCCCAATTGTATGCTCTATACTTGGCAGGATTCAGCTCATTTGTCAGCTCATCCAAGGGCTTCACAACGGTGTAATGTGCAGGGATCAAGAAATATGGAATCGAAAACCTTTCCCTCTCTGAGTTCGCCATTACCCTGTGCTCCACGCTCTCATAAGCTTCATTGCTCCACACCTGCACAAGCACATTGTCAGATTACATAATTCAACAAAGCGTATTTACATTTAATCTATGTTTGAGTTGACTAGAAGTTGCAACCTGAATTATGTCACCAACGTTTATGATATAAGCATCCGGGGTGGGCTTGACACGAATCCACTCGCCGTCTGATTTTCTCTTCACTTCAAGTCCTCCAACATTATCTTGAGCGAGGATTGTTAAGGCCCCGGCGTCCGTGTGTCGACCAAGGCCAAGAGCGAGGTTAGGGGCGGGGCAAGGCGGGTAGTGATTGAGTCTAATGAAGGAAGTTTGATCTTTGAAGAAGCCCTGGAATCTATTTCCAGGCAACCCCAGACTCAAAGCAATCAGAGTCATCAACTTGAAAGCTAGCTTCTCCATCTCTTTAGCATATTCTTCACATGCCTCCCTGGCGAAACAACATGATTAGATCAGATAAATGAAGTAAAACTCGCTCCTAAAACCTAGTTTAAAGGAAGAGGGTGTCCAGCCACTGTCAGCAACTTGATAGACATGGAACAAGGCTGAGATCCAAACCCATTACCGCCTGCAAATGCGTGACTCACTTCTGAAAACTAGTTGGAAGGAGGTAAGTGTCCAACCATAACCAAGCAACTTGAATAGATGAGACAAAATCAACTTCAAAAAAAATATATATATATTTCACAAATTTGCAAATAAATATTACCTTAATTCGGGAGGATACTCAGGCCACTGATTATGCCACTCATCTATTTCTTCATCATCAGGGTCAAGCGAAGCTGGGATGAAGGTTGGATCCTGTACAGTTAAATCAAACACTTCTTTCCAATCTCTTACATTCTTAGTATGCTCAGTATCATAGTACCCCACCACCCTCTCCTCATCTCTCCGAACTTTCCTCTTCTCCTCCAAGGGCTGAGCGAAAAATTTCCTGGCTGCTTCCTCTATTCTCTGGCGCTTTTTCAGGGGCACTCCATGGTTGATCACCTGGAAGAAACCCCACTTCTTGCATGCATCGCCTATCTCCGCAACAAGAGCATCTTCAAAGGTGTCGTCAGGAGAGCTCAACACTGAGAGATCAATCAAGGGTATGCCTTGAGCTTCAATAACTGAGAGTTTAGGCCTGTGTTCAGGGGCTTGAACGAAAGCTGGATCAACTTCTCCCATGGCGATTGATTAGTGGCTCGTGATTGGTGATGGTGATAAATGATCCTTATTTATTTGTGGTGTGAGAATGGGAATGAACCTGGTCCCGTTATTGGGGCAGGTGATAGTGGCCAAATTTTATCTAGTAAAGTACGAAGGAGGAAGGATTACTCTTATCGTTAACCCTGATTTCAAAGAAACAATTGAAATTTGTTGTTGCCTTTGCATAACATGTGGCCGGGCTTCTGTTCACTATTGAAGATCAAGTGCTTACGTGACGTAAGCGCTTACATAATTGCAGTCATAAAAATAAAGAACAATCAGTTGTTTAATTTTGGCAAAAAAAAAAAAAAATTATTAAGATTAAGATATCATCGTCAGGTTCCTAGTGTTACAAAATTGCAGAATAAAGAACAATACAACTAACAAAAACAAGGAAGACAATCTGAAGTAGCTGCTGCTGTGAATAGTAATTTGCTGTATATTCATTTTCATTATTCTATAGCCTTTATATAGGCAATACACAAACGGGAATAACCAAAGAAATAGCAACATACCACAAAACATCTACCCCTCAAAACATCTACCCCTAGGTGATCGAGTAGTTTAATAAGAACTCTTGGATGTATTATTCAAAAGGTCTTGAGTTCGAGTTCCCCCTCGATTGCTAATAGGGATAGCCACTGGAGCTCTTACCCAGTCGGTAGTTCTAAGGTCTTAGATAATTAGTTGATGTGCGCGTAAGCTAGTGCTCTTACCCAATCGGTAGTTTCAGGGTCTAGAGGATTAGTGGAGGTATACGTAAGCTGGCCTAGACACCGTCAATTATTAAAAAAGAAAAACGGCCAGTAATTCCAAGGTCCCAAGGAATTAGTTGAAATACACGTAAATTAACCCAAACAGTATCACCAGTTATTAAAAATAATAATAATAATAAAGCTTTTTTACCACTAGTCTTATCCACTAGGCAACTACAAGCTACATGACTCAACTAATCTCCAAAACTAGGACACTTAAAAACCAGATAACAAATAATTTTGACTCATTCAACAATCCTCCCTTAAATTGAAAGTTTCACTAACATTTACTTTAATAAGAACTATTCAGGTGCCAACGCCAAGCAACCTCCTTTGCTTATGAAATGTAGGCAACTTGAGGGTTTTGGTAAAAATATCATCAACTTGATCTTCTCCTCTCCCCTTGTGGCTAGATAACAAGCTCTTTAGCCACTTATGTTAGTTATACCTAGAGGTTTTGTTTCGAGACGCAAGAGAGGTGCCTATCATATTTATGTAAGAGAGGCACCTACCATTGGGTTTGTAAGGTGTTTTGTGGCCCTTGAAATTAGACGGGCTCGACTATTAATTGTGCCCACATACCTCAATTATTTAAAAAAAAAAAAAAATTGATCTTCATTTCTACAATAGATAAGAGAACAGACAAGATCAATAGATCCTTCCTTCGTGAGACCCCTTAAGAAATGAAACTTCACATCTACATGCTTACTTCTTCCATGTAGAACATGATTTTTGGAGAGCTTTATTGTTGAACTATTGTCACAATAAATTGCGATGGCTCCCTTTTGCTTGAAATATAGCTCTTCAAGAATTTTCCTAAACCAAATAGCTTGACAAGCACAAGGAGTTGCATATATGAACTCGGCTTCGGTTGTTGATAAAGTTACAATTGATTGTTTCTTGACAAGCACTGGAAGTTGCAACAGACCACCACCACTGGCGATTGGTCAGCCACTCTTGATCCAGGTTTTAATTTTTTAATATTTTTATTTAAAAACTTTAATTTAAATTTAGTTTAAAAATGGAAAAAATTATTTTAAATATCTCTATTTTTGTAATTTCACATTGATAATATATTATTTTCTAAAAACAGAAGTTTCATTTCACTAACAAAGGTGAGTGTTGTGATTGACGGGCCCCCTTGTTTGCACCTATGGGGATAGGATTATTTATGATACAGGGATTGTTAAGGATGCTAAGGTAAGCGTTGTGATTGATGGGTGCAATTGGAAATGGCCAATTAGAGGAAGAAGAGCAAACTCTTGGCGCTTATTGACATGAGAAACTCCATGAATTTCACACCTTCTAGTGTTGAGGACAAGCTTTGTTGGCAACCTTCACCTTTGGGGGGTTTCTCTAGCAAATCGGCTTGGGAGGAGATTAGAGGAAGAAGAGCAAAAGTTGATTGGTGTGGCTATTCCAAGGTACTCTATGATCTTATGGATAGCTATTAAGGAGAGATTGCCTACAAATGACAATTTGATGAGGTATGGTGCTAGTACTAATGCTCATTGTTGTTTTTGTAACTCAGAAATGGAATCTCTTGACCACCTATTTTTTTAATGCCCCTTTTCTAAATCTCTTTGGAGTAAGATCCTTATGATTGCTGACCTTGATTGGCTATGTGGTTAGACCTTGGCATGATTACATCCCCCATTTGGCTAAGAAATGGAAAGGTAAGAGTCTAAAGGTCACCTTGGGTAAGCTTTGTCTGGGGGCTACGGTGTATTGGGTTTGGAGTATACTTGGCAAAACGAAAACAGGTACGGGCCAAAAAGGATTGATTTTATACGGGTCCAAAATAATGGACCCGTACCCTACCTTATACGAGTACGGGTCGACCTGCGGGCACCCATATTTTCTCTCTCCAATTTTTAATGTTTGCAGTTACAACCCCAAAATTTATACAATTTTAATTTTTTGCAATTACACCCCCAAGATCAAATACTTCCTATTCAATTCAATTCACCAAAAGTGCATAAACAAATCAATTTCTCACCAACAAGCATATAGAAAACAAATACATAAAGTCATAAACACTAACACATAAACAAAAATACAAACACAATATTCCAAATACAAAAACATAATATTAATATAACTTGGCATTGTTTCAACTAAAAATATTATTGGTTAGCTCATGTTGAATGTTGATTTCAAGAACACAATGGACCGATGGCAGTGTGAGTGGAGTCTCTTGATTCCACATTCCTCACATTAGTTAATGTTAATGGCACATGAAGCTCATGATCCATCTCATCATCATCTACCATTAACAACTATAAATATTAATAAATGAAAATAATAAAACATATGAAATATCAAATATTGAGTTAACATGTTACCTTTACATTCATATCCATATAACCAAGTCCGAGTACATAACAAAGATTTTGCATTATATGGTTTAAGTGAGCTTTGGTATTTATTGAGCACTTTGCTGCCAATCCTACTCCAACCCGCTGATAGAAGAAGAAAAACCCCAAGGCCAACCTCATAATCAACAACATCAAAGCCAATAGAACAAGAATCAGCAGCTGACCTACACAATTTAGCATATTTGCAGCACAATAGACAACCAAGCCAGCAGCAAAGACACACATAAACCAGCAGCAAACCAAACCAAACCAAAAAACAATAAACAAAACAAACCAACACCTAATCCCCAACCAGTAGCACAATACTCACAAGCCAAAGCAAAGCCAAAAAACACCAAGCCTCCATTGCCCCAGCCAAACCCTCTAACACCTCCATCTGTGGCCATCCCCAAACCAAGCCATAGACCCAAGCCAACAACACCAGTGGCAACAGACCAAAACAAACAACCAAAAATGCCAAAAAAACCACCAGCCAAGCAAATCAGTCAATTCCTCCAAATCCATCCGCAATGTAGCATGACTGTCATAAATGATTGTATGATCCATATACCATAACCATAAACATATATTATAAATGGCAAACAAAACATTTCAACACTTCTCAATCTCAACATTTCAACATTTCTCCCAACCAACAGAACAAGTCAACTTCTCAATATTTCAAACCACAAACAAAAATCTCAACATTTCATAACTTCAGAATATTCATTCCTTTTAAACCAAAAACTGAAAAACACATCTGTTGGTTGTTGCTGAATGCTAAGTCGCGCGGCGGTTGTATGTTGGCCGCTGCGTCGCTGGCGACGCTAGGTGTCGCGCGCTGGCTGTTGGGTGTCGTGCGCTTGGAGTTGGGAGTGAGTGGAGATCGAGTGACAGAGATGAGATATCAAAGCAATGGCGGCTGGTGTAGGGACTAGGGAGTGACAGAGATAACCAATGAGAGAGCGGCAACTGTCTCCAGCATGCGTCTGGTGCGTGGTGTGACGGCGATATACTTTGAGAGTTGTGGTGTGCGGCGGCTTTTTGAGTTGTCAGATGAGAGAGTTCAATTTTTTATTTTTTCCTTTTTGAAAGTTCCGATTAATTGAAATTTGAAACCCTATAATTCATTAATTTAATCCTATAATTATTTTTAATTTTACATTTTTTTTCAAAATAAAACTTTTTTCTAATTTTTTTTAAATACAGGTATCCACAGGTAAACCAGGCCTAACCGTTTTGAAAACGGATAGGGCCGAGTACAGGTCGAATGTAAACGGGTTATAAAACCTTTACTCGTACTGCGTACTGCGGGTGTTGACCCGTTTACTGGGTCTAGTTTGGAGGGAGCGAAATTGTAGGATCTTTGGGGGAGAGTACAAGGATTTTCGCACTATTATCGATACTATCAAAAGTGTGGTGAGAGACAAAGCCATGGACCTTAGCAATATTAAATATTCCTATAAAAATAGGAAGTTGGCTGATACATGGGGACTTCCTATAACCATCTTCAAAGGCACTCATTCCACTCTCGACGTTATTAATGACATGTGATTGGGTGAAATGTTGTTCTTTAGATGAGAGACTTATTAACTTGCCCGTTGTTATTATGAAGACTTGACACAGTGTATCTTCACTCTCGTTTTCTTTGCTTCGAGTCTTCTTTGTATCTCATTGTATGTGTTTTTTGGAGCCAAACCCAGGGGATTGTCCTAAGGGTGGTGTTTTGTTGTTGATTTCTTATCTAGATTCTTTCTCTTGAGCCTTATCTCCCATGTTGGTTTAAATAGGCTCCCAAGAGAAATTTGTAACGTCAAGCTTAGACATTTGTTTATTTTTTTGCACCCTACGTCGGAATGTCCTGACGTAGGTCAAGCTTAGACATTTGTTTATTTTTTTGCACCCTATGTGGGAATGTCCTGATGTAGGTTAGTCGCCTTTTTTGTAGGCCTTTGTAAAAAGTTATCAAACCAAAGAGAGGTGGTGTTACCATTGCCAATGTTATATTTGATATTCTTTCTAGCCCTTTCTCTATTTTTGAGGATATGTCTCCATGACCATGTACAATTTTGGGGAATGCATATGTACCAAATGCTTCGATTTCTCAAAAGATAAATACTTTTGTGTTTGTTGAACATTCTGACAAAAGAGAAACAAGCACAGCCAAATACTTTAAGTGTGGAATGGACAGGAATTTTTTTTTTTTTTTTTTTTTTTGATAAGTAAGTAATCATATTTAAAAAAGAGAAGAATGTACAAAGGCCTAATAAAAGGCGACTAGCCTATTTTGGGACAGGCCCCAAAAATAGGAAACAAAAGAAACAAGCCTACAAACAGCCATTCGCTCTAGGGATTTATCTAAAACCACAAAGGGAGATAAACACCAAGAAGAAAGAAAAGAGAACACCAAAAAATCCCACCTACCATAGGACACATAGGCAGGAATTTTGTTGAACAACAATTGATAAGGAGACACATTATTGGTAACTGAAGATGGAATGCAATTAATGAGGAATGCAGATGTTTCAAAGGCAAGCCACCAAAAGTGTAATGGCATGGATGCATGAGCTAACAAAGTTAGACCGATTTCAATAAGGTGTCTACGTTTACGCTCACTATGGCAATTTTGTTGATGCACATGAGAACATGAATATCTATACTAAATACCTTCAACAACTAAGTATGAAACAAGACCCTTGTATTCACCTCCTTGATCAGATTGGAGACATTTAAACTTACAATTCAGTTGTCTTTCACGCAAATGATGAAATTTAATAAAAACAGACTTGACCTCAGCTTTTTTTCGAAGTGGAAATAACCAGGTGAACCTGCTGAAATCATTCAAGAAATGCACATAATACCGAAAGCCTTCAGTAGAGACTAGAGGGGCAGGACCCCATATGTCACTGTGAACAAGTTCAAGCGGGACAGTTGCTCTTGAGTTGGACATGGGAAAGGAATTGTGATGCATTTTGCCTAAGTGACAGGCATCATAGAATGGTACAGGTAAGGATGGTTTGGTGTCAAGAGATTCATGTTTTATCATGATATTTAAGATCCTTTCTAATGTTGCTAAATGAGGGTGGCGTAATCGCATGTGCCAGGTTATAGCATCAATTCTATGTGTATTTGAAACATTGACAGATGCATTTTGTTAACAGATCTGATAGCAAAATCATGACCATCAATAGTATTAATAGTAGTGGTAAAAGTGTCTTTTATTATCATACAAACAAGGAGTGGTACAAGACGCATCAGACTCATATACAAGAGAGTTTTGCAATGTATGATTATTTATATTACAACTGGAAGAACCAGTAGAAATGTCATCAGCAAGAGAAACATTATAGGAGCAATTTGAAGACAATGTGTTTGAGTGTGAGTGAGAAGGAAAGTTGGATGGAAGAATCAGTTTGTAGAGGCATGCTCTAAGCTGTCCTTGCAGTAGGGGTGCTTTGGTGACTTTGTCCTTAACAACACAACAATCCGTATTAAACTCATCAACACCATTATTGTCCTTGGTGAATTTAGATATACTAAGCAAATTTTTGGTTATTCTAGGTACACAAAGAACATGTTTTAAGTGCAAGCATTTATTTTGTAAGGTACTAGGTATGAAGTAAAGCCAGCATGTGTAATGTGTAGAAACTCACCACTTCCTACTTGGAGTTGATTAGATCCATCATAGTCTTTGCTGATGCTTAGTTGAGACAAATCAGAGGTAACATGACTTGTTGCACCAGAGTCCATGTACCATATGGGATCTTGTGGAGTGGATGCTAAAGCTGTGTAAACTGATAGGCCATTATTCTGGTTTGCTGTTTTAGTTTGAGCAGCAAAAGAAGCTGAATTTGATGCAAACAAAGCTGAGCTGGAAGGCTGACCAAAATTGTTAACAGAATTCATATTCTGACCAGCATAAGTAGCCTGGACTGATGACTGAGGTGTCATGTGGGGATTATTTGAAACACTAGAGTTGTGGTATAGTGGTGGCATCTGAATATTTCCAAAACATTGTTGTACTGAAGGTGGAACATTTGAGGAGCTGACACCATGCATGTAGTTTTGACTTTGATGACTGGGAACATGAAACCCACTAGAATTGTTATAACAACTGCCACGATATGTTTTGCCAAATTGACCAGAGCCATTATACATGGTTGAAGAATTGATGACGCCAGGTGGTTGCATGCTGATATTTGTAACAACTGCTGTAAACTAGTACAATGCATGCATAATAATAATAGAAAATGGGCCAAAAACTTTCTTTTTATTATATGTACTAAGTCTTTTATACACAAAGAGCATTATTTACAAAATGCCATTTAAAGGAGACAAAAACAGGGGAAACAGTGTAGCTATTGCTCCTCGCTTGCCGACGCCCCTCCGACTGCATTATCAGCTAGATCCTGCATCCACAAAGGAAAATAACAGGGTGAGCACAAAACAATGCTCAGTAAGTAAACCCTCTATCTATTAAAAAAAAAGTGAACCCTTTATCTATCTATCCCCGTAAGTATTTCTCTTAATTCTTTCCTCACACTTTCTTTCTATTGTTTTCTACTAAACGTCATGGCCTCATCTTACCGGAGGTACGGCCGGATGGCATTCACACAGCGCCATCACACTCTTCATGACTGTCGGGTGGAGTTTACACAGCACCAACCCGTTCTTAATGACTACTGAATGGGGATCACAAAGCACCTATCCAGTTTCGATAACTACCGAGTGGAGATCACAAAGCACCTACTCGTTTCTCATGACTTTTCGGGTGGTGATCACAAAGCATCAATCCGTTTCTAATAACTATCGGGTGACGATCACAAAGCATCAACCCGTTTCTAATAACTATCGGGTGACGATCACAAAGCATCAACCCGTTTCTAATAACTATCGGGTGACGATCACAAAGCATCAACCCGTTTCTAATGCTCTTCTCATAGCACTTCTCATTCTCTCTACCCTTAGAGTAGTTGCATTCACAAAGTTCTCTACTCATAGAGCAAGTGCCTACACAGAGTTTTCTACTCTTTCTTAAGTCATTTCTCAATGCGCAATTAATGCATATGGATGGTTCATCTCCACTAATGCACTTATGAAATGCCAACATGCAATGTTGCAAGAATTAAGGTTCACTACCCATACTCAAACCTCTATTAGGCATTTCATCAAACAACTCAAGTGCATAATAAAACTCTACTATAACAATGATTCTATGTCTTTCTCTAACCATCCAAAATGGGAGAAAACTCCCTCACATAGCCATAATTCTTGCCAAAGAATAACACTTCCAAAAAGGATTTCTCAATATCCTTCAATTCCATCTCAAACTACCTTTCCAACCCACATCTCATTTCTCATAATTTAAATGTATGAACAAGCACAAAGCAATAATAATCTCCATTTGAGACTCAATAACATAGCATATAACATGCATACAACATTCATACA
The DNA here is from genome assembly GCF_008641045.1 of Pistacia vera. Lineage (NCBI taxonomy): Eukaryota > Viridiplantae > Streptophyta > Magnoliopsida > Sapindales > Anacardiaceae > Pistacia > Pistacia vera. Next base: position 177,599 of record NW_022196407.1, read on the forward strand.
TAAGTGCTATTAAAACCCTAATCAAGAAAATTCTCAAATCTCCACTTGGGTTGGGATTTACTTACCTTGTTATGGAGAGATCTCACTAGTACTTCCTTTCTCTTAGTTTGCTTGATTTTTCTCTACCCTTAAACAATTCAACCAAAGGCCCTCAATATACAAATACACTCAAATTTCACAAAACTTCACATCCAATGCAAGAATCCTTACCTTAGGATGCCTTAGATTGCTTTCCTGCCCCAAATCACTCTAAAAGCCTTCTTAAAAACCTTGAACAAATGAAAGAGAAATTGAGAGGAAGTAAGAAGGGAGAGTGGCGATGGAGAAGAAGAATGAAGGGTTTGCAATGACTTAATTCCATTTAACACTCTTTATGCACAAGCCTTCCTATTGTGCCCTTACTCTTCCTTAAGAACTCCATCTATATCCTTTGATTCATTACAAAAACACCCCCATAATAATATATTCTCCATGAAAAATCCTTTCAATTTACTCCCTACTTTTCCTACTAATTAGGGGTAGAATGATCAAATTGCCCTTAGGGAAGAAAATATCTAAAACTTAACAAACATTTTGGTTGGCATGTCGTCGCGGCGAGGAATCCTCTGTCACCGCGGCGAAACTGTCTAGCAGCTTCCCCGTGGCTACAACACCTCTTCGCCCCGGCAAAGCCTGAAACACTAAACTTCTTCTATTTTCAACCAATATCAAGGCAAGTGTTCAACATAACACTCAATCAAAGGTCAACCAAACAATAATACTAATAAACCAACTCAAAAAGAGCAGAAGAAGAAGTATTAACTACGTACCTCAAGTGAGGCGTTGCAATATTATTATAAAGGCTTTGAGATCCAGGGCTTTGTGCATTGCCACTATAGTTATTGTAAAAACCTTATGGTCTAGAGCTTTGCATATAGCCACTATAGGTTGAGTTGTACATATGATAACACTAACAACAATATGTCCAATTTTATTGCACACTTGACAAACAGGTTTACCTCTGTTATTGTTTCTTCCACGGCCTCTGCCATAATTGTTGAACTAAGCAGGTCTAAAAGAACTAAAGTTACCATAACTAGGTCCAAAGTTATTGTTAAACTCTGAAAAAGCTTGTTGACCAATTTGAGCACCAGAACTAGATTGTCCTATTTGTGCAGCAGCAACGGGATAGACATCTTGCAAATTGTGATTTCCCAGTGCGTTTAATGATGGACCAAAGTTGGGCAATGTATTGATCTGATTAACAACCACATACTGATTACTATTAGGTGTAGTAGTGGAGTTAATATTGACAGTAGTTACAGTATGAGCAGAGATGCTATGAAACTCAACTGAATTAAATTTTTCCAGTGTTATTTCAGACTTTTGTAAGAGATATTGTGCTTCTTGCAATGAAACTGAATCAGTTCTGGACTCTAATCGCGATGTAAGATTAATGACCACCGCGTCGTACTCAGGTCTTAACCCATCTAAAATGAATTGAAGTAAATCCTCTTTAGAGATAATTTGGCCACTAGGTGATAAACTGTCAGCTATCCTTTTCATTTTCCTAATGTAATCACTGATATTGAGGCTGTCTTTACTGGTGTTTTGAAGCAAATTTTTTAGGTGAAGTGCGAGCTTTAGAGTCAGTTATTAATTCCCTTTCTAGTGCAAACCAGATATCTGCAGCATATTGGCACTTAGAAACAACTCTAAACATGTTTTCAGAGATAGAAGCTAACAGCCAACTTACAAGAAATTTATCGATTCGTTTCCATAAAGTATAGGCTAGATTAATCTTTTTTTTTGTAACCAATTCATCAGTTTGATTATCAGCAACATTTTTAATATTATCGCATTTCTCCAGTGTCAAAGCGGTGGGACAGGGAACTAAACATGTTAAGCGACCCTCCAACTCATGAGCTCCTACTCCAAATAACATTTGAGATCGCCAAAATCTGTAGTTGTCTTTACTGAGTTTTGGGTTGATAACTTGGAGGCTAGAGGAAATCGCGGAAGGAACAAGATTGACAGAGCTATTGATTGAGTTGTTCAACATTCTGTCTATGTTGCTTGCTGAATGTGAGCTTTCATTGTCATCCGCCATTGTCATTAATCAAGGTTGCTCTTATACATGTAAAGGCTAAGGTTTGCAAGAATCTGTTGGGAGTAAAGAAGAAGAAGCAAAAACGAATTTGGCTATCAAATCATCTTTGCCTAGTATTACTGTTCACGTTAGTGAGAGAAAATGCTCTCTCTTCTCTCTAGGATTAGAAACCAGGCCTCTTTCCATATTTTCTTCTCCACCCACCACCCCTCTCTCCACCCTCATCCTCCATCCTCCACCTTTACCATTAAACTTCACCTGTCCCTCTAACCATTTCCTTAAGTTCTCTTTTCACATTTTCTTTCACAAACCTGCACTTTGTTTTTCTGTTTTTGTTAACCTTTTTGTTTGCTATGTTTCAGTCATTCTTTGCTGTGTTTGGGGGTTGTTTTTGGGTTTAATCTAACTCCTTGGTTTTTTGTTCTCCTGTCTTCTCTTTTACTTGTTGGTGGCTTTTGTGGTTGAGCTGTTTTGTGTGGGCTGTTTCTTGGCTTGGCCGATTGGGAAAAGGTGGGGCTGCTGGAGTTTTTTTGTTTTTTTCGTTTTTTTGGAGTTGCTGTTTGGTGTTGAAGAGGTAGGAGTAAAGGGGTTGTTTGTGTTCTTTTTTGACCGAAATGTAGAGTGGGTTGGTGGTGTACCCTGTTGATGCTAGATTCTTGCTGGTCACCGGAGTGTGGGTGCTTCTTTGGCCGAGCTTTGCTGTTTGGGCTGGAGTTGTCTGCCATTTTTGGTTGTTGTTCACATATTGAGTGAGATTGTTTGAACCATCCAAGTGCTATCCATTGGTTCTCTCTCATTGGCTCATTTGATTTTTTTGATCTTTTTCTTATCCACATCTCTTTGGACTGGTTAATAGGCGGTTCCATAAGTTTTTAGCCACGTCACTGTTTTCATTGGTTCCCCTTTTTTCCTTATCTCTTACTCTTTGACTTCAAATAATGACAACTCACCAACAAATCATCCATCTCTCCCCTCCACCTCACAATCCAGCTGACTCATCCTGCCACGTCCCTAAGATGCCACGTCACCAGCCCTGCCACATCACAAAAAAAAACAATTTTTTTCCTCCACTTCCTAAACCTTCCCAAGCCATACTTTGCCTCCCATGGTCCTTTTCTTGAATTCTTTAATACAATGGGCAAAAAGTTCGGGTGGGGTGTTTAAGAAGCAGCAAATGTTGGGGAAAGAGATTGATAAGGTTGGTGTGGAATGTGCAATGGGAATGCGCTGGTTGATTCAAAGGTGCCTCCAATTATGCATGGCGAGAAAGCGGCGAGTGAAGGTGGGACTATGGGGCAAAAGGTGGATGGGGAATGAAGCCTGCTGGTATGCATCATGGAAAAACTTTTGGTTTCGAAATCAATGCTCCTTGAATATTTTGCTCCGGAAATCCTTGTGATGGTAGGAGGATAAGGGTTTACCTCCTAAGAGTGGTGCTTTTGGGAGGGACAATGAGGAAATTGTCTCGTGGTTTTCTTCCTTGGTAGAAGGTTGCCATCTCTCTGTGAAGGGTTTATCGATAGGAATTGGAAGTGCTTCGAAAGGTTGGTGTTGTCTCAAATGGGGTTGGGGGCTTTATTCTGAATTTGATAATGAGAGCTCCAGGGATGAGGCCTTGGAAGGGGGCCCTTGGCATATTGGGGCAGCCCCTTTTCTTAAAAAAATGGCGTCCGAATTAAAAATGGCAGTGAAGGCATTAGTAGTGTGCCGATTTGGGTCAAATTTAGTGGAGTTCCATTGGATTTTGGACTGCTAAAGGGTTGAGCTATGTTCGAGCGCTATTGGAAAACCTCTCTACATATAACATCACGGATGCGGGGATAGATTGGAGTATGCAAGAGTTTGTGTTGAAATTGACACGCTTATTCATTCCTAAATTCAGTGGAACTAGGCCTCCCGAATGGTGATTGTGTAAACATAGGGTGGAGTATTCTTGGAACCGAGGCCTGCCCTTTGTGTAGAACTTTTGGGCATAATTTGAAGGAATGTCACTTGGCCCCTCGATTTGAGAAGGAAAGTACCGAGAGCAAGAACTTGAATCTTACTCAAGAATGGCGATGGTGACTAAGAGAAGGAAATGTGTCAAAGGACGTGGTTGTGCAAGTGAAACGTGGGCGAGAGCTCTAGCCGCAAAAATAGCAGCCCATTAATGAGTTGAGAGTCACGGTTAGTAAAACAAACCCTCCACTAATCAATTTGGCTTCCAGTTCGGGCAATAGGCTGGGTAATGGGGAACTAGATGGCGAGAGGGTAGTGAGAATGTCAAAGATAGTTTTGGAAAAGATAAATGAATGAGTGGGGTAAATGTTCCTAGCGGGCTGATCTTAACAGGGTAATAATCAAGGTGCGTGTGATGATTGGGATAAGTGTGTTAAGGGAATGAATATGGGTAAGTGTTCCTAACATAGAAGAGAGGAGATTTGAAGTAAGCAAAAGTTTGAATGCTCTGAGTGTTGGTGATAACGACGGAGAAGTAACCCCACCTAGGGGTCCCTTGTGGAAACCAATGAGGGGTGTAAATTGGGTCTACTTCGCCGACTATTGTGAGATTCGAAATTTGATCGAGTAGATGAAAGGAAGGTCTTAAGGAGGGGAACAAAAGTCTTTCTAAGAGCCAAGGAGGAGATTAGCCAAGAAGGCGAGAGAAGTTCCTAGCGCCCAGCCGTCCCATGATTAGCTTGCTTCGTGGAATGTAAGGGGTCTTAATTCCCCTTTGAAACAAAAAGAGGTTAGACATCTAATCTCTTCCATAAAATTGCAATTTGTGGTATTTGGAAACTAGAGTTCGTGAACCAAATTTTGACGTTACTAAGTCCTTACATTTGGGGATGGGATGTTATCCATAACTATGTGTCTGCCCTAATGGTAGAATTTGGGTTGCTTGGAATCCTAGTTTGTGAGGTTCAAGTCTTACAATCTACGCTCAAGCCATTCATGGTAAGGTTGTTATTCTGGACTCTAATTACTTCTTTGTTTGCTCTTTTGTCTATGGCTCCAATGGTCCGCTAGAAAGGAAAGAATTATGGAGACTTGATGGGTAACTCCAGATTTGAGGAATACATGGGTGATTATGGGTGATTTCAATGCGAGAGATTTGGCATGAAAAAATTGGGGGTTCCTATAGGTGGAGAATATTTTTGGACTTGAATAATATGTGTAATGAGACTAGGCTTGAGGACCTTCGTTTTATGGGTAGCTTTTTCACTTGGAGTAATATGAGAGAGGGGGAGCATAGGATTACTAAGATTGATACGAGCTCTTGTGAATAAAAGTGGGGCTGTGTGTTTGGTAATTCCATAGCCAATTTCCTCCCCTCAAGCATTTCGCCCATTCTCCTTGTATGGTTGAGTGTGGGGTTATGTCTCACCAAGGAAATCCCTTTTTGGTTCTTCAACTTTTGGGCTCACCAAAAATTTCATTAGCATTGTTAGAAGGCTTGGAGAAGAAGTTAGGGGTACCCCTATGTATCAATTGGTCACTAAATTGAAGAGAGTCAAGCAGCATTAAAATGTTTTAAGAGGGAGTTTGGGAATATCTCGGCAAGAGTTATTGAAGCTAGAGAAAACCTTGTAAGGGTCCAGAATGCTCTTGCCCTAATCCTCTTGAAGAGAAGCTATTTCTTGAGGAAAAGCTAGAGCTTTTATTTTAAATCTTTAGGTCGAGCTGAGGAGTCATTAGCTAGGCAAAAATCTGAGTACAATGCTAAAGAGGGTGACCAGAGCACAAGCACTTCTTCAAGTGTGTGAATGGCCGCAAGAATAGAATAGAATCACTAAGCTTAAGAGTGATAATGGCATGGTTTTTGAAGACCCTTTGACATTAAGGAGGAATTGTCACCCCTTTAAAAGAGTACTTGAGGAGCCAAAGGGTGTGAGGACTACCGGGCTTACAGGAAACTTATTGAACCTTGCATCACTAGTGATATGGCTAAGGGGATGATTACCGAGTGATGGTGGAAGAATCAAGAACACTTTATTTTCTTTGGGCAATAACAAAGCTCCTGGACCAATGGTTTTAGTGCCTATTTCTTCAAGAAACTTGGGATGTGGTGGGCAAAGATGTGACTATGGCTATTAAAGACTCTTCAAGAGGGCAAGCTTCTTAGGGAGGTAAATTGCACTTCAATCGCTCTTATTCCCAAGTGTGATAATGCTTTTTGTGTAAGGACTATACCCATTTCTTACTGCAACATTATTTTATAAATGTATCACCAAATCATTGCGAATAGAATTAAGAGCGCTTTACCTCTCTTCATTGATCCGGCATAAGCAGCCTTTGTTGGTGATAGGAGAATAGGAGATAATATCCTGTTATGCCAGACTGGTGCACAACTAAATCGAGCTTCGGCCAAGGAAAAAGTGTGCCTTGAAAGTTGATTTAATGAAGGCTTATGACTCGGTTATTGGGAGTTTCTCTTACAAGTCCTAAAGACTTTGGATTCCAAGTGTTCTGTCAATTGGATATCCAAATGCATCACTACTCCTAGGTTTGGTGGTCATCAATGGGAGCTGGTGGGTTTCTTTGGGAGCTCTAGAGGCTGAGACAAGGGGATCCATTATCCCCTTACTTGTTTGTTATTGCAATGGAGGTTCTCTCTCGGGCTCTTGAATAGGGTGGCAGCTAATCCGAACTTTAGTTTTCATTGGAGATGGAAGAAAAGGGGCTGCACTCATCTTTGTTTCGCGACGATCTCATGCTTTTTTGTAAAGCCAAGGTACTTCTCTATCTCTCCTTAAGAATGCTTTAATTACCTTTGAAAGTTGGTCAGGATTGAGTGTTAATCCCGATAAGAGCAATATTTTCCTTTCTGGTGTGAATCACAATGAGAAGATGGAACTCTTAAGTTTGATAGTTTTTTTCCGAGGCTGCTCTACCCATAAAATACTTAGGTGTACACCTTATTACCTCTAAGTTAACCTTTGGGAGATTGCCACCCCTCTTGGATAAATCTTGGCTCGGGTTACCGCTTGTAGAAGTAGGTTTTTATCCTAGCGGGGAGGATTATTTTGATTAAGTCGATTCTTTGGAGTATCCAATTTATTGGTCGTCTCTCTTATTCTTCCTTCCAAAATTCAGAAGAAATTGATGCTAGGTGAGAGCTTTTCTTTGGTCCGAGTTGATATGAATAGACACAAGCAAGAATAGCTTGGGGGAGGTTTGTGTACCCAAAAATAAGGGCGGGCTTGGGTTTATGAAATTAAGGAATGGAACCTCGCTGCTTCTTAAACAATATTTGGAACCTGTGCAATCATAGAAACCATACTTTGTGGTCTCTTGGGTCCGAATTCATCTTTTGAGGAATAGAAGCATTTGGGACATAAGCATTCCCCAAAATTGTACATGGTCATGGAGACATATCCTAAAAAATAGGGAAATGGCTAGAAAGAATATCAATATTCGCATTGGCAATGGTAACACCCACCTCTCTTTGGTTTGATAACTGCACCCGAACGGCCCCCTTGTTTCCGTCTACGGGGAAAGATTATTTATGATGCAGGGGATTGCTAAGGATGCTAAGGTAAGTTCTTGTGATTGATGGATGCAATTGGAAGTGGCCAAGTGCCAATTGTTGGGCTCTTATTAATTGAGGACTTTCTGTGAATTTTCACACCTTCCAAGTTTGATGACAAGATTGTTGGATACCCTCACCTTCAGGGTTTCTCTACCAAATCGGCTTGGGAGGCTATTAGAGAACAGAGCAAATGTGAGTGTGTGACTTGGTTGGTTCTCAAGGCTATCCCAATATACTCTATGATCTTATGGATGGCTATTAAGGAGAGATTACCTATAAAGGAAAGGTTGATGAGGTATGGGGCTATTACTAACGCTCATTGTTGCCTTTGTACCTCATCTATGGAATCTCTTGACCACTTATTTTTTGCATGCCCTTTTTCTAAGTCTATTTGAGGAAGATCCTTATGTTTGCTAACCTTGGCTATGTGGTTAGACCCTGGCATGATTACATCCCCTATTGGGCAAGGAAATGAAAGGTAAGAGCTTAAAATTCACTTTGGGTAGGCTTTGTTTAGGGGCTACGGTTTATTGATTTGGAGAGCGAAATTCACGATTTTAGGGGTCACTATAAGGATTCCTTCATCATAATTGATGTTCCAAAAGTGTGTGAGAGACAAAGCCATGGAACTTAGGAATATCAAAGTATTCCTATAGCAATGGAAGTTGGCGAATGATTGGGGCCTCCCTAGATCTATTTTCAAGATGTTCCTTAAGTTCCCGACACTGTTTGAAGACTGATTATGGAGGGTTCACATAATGGTTTTTGCTTGGTTGTGTTTCTTTCATTGTAACGAGTTTGATATCTGGTTTTCTTTTATGATCCTAACCTAGGGACTGTCCTATGGTAGGTGGAATTGTTGTTGTTCTCCTTGCTTTCTTCGTGGTTTTTTTTGGTTTTAGATTTTCCCCAAGAGTGAATGGCCTTTTGTAGGCTTGTTTCCTTTGATTCCTATTTTGGGGCATGTCCCAAAATAGGCTGGTCGCCCTTTATCATACCTTTGTACATTCTTTCTCTCCTTTTTTTTAATATTTACTTACTTAACAAAAAAAAAAAAAAAAAGTATCTAGATCTCTAACTGATAACATCATATAAACTTAATCATAAAAAAAAAAAAAAAGAACAATTCAACAAGGCATCAAAAAATTAAAATTAAATTCAGGAGTTACACTGTCCCAAAACTTTAACAAATTACTAATACTTGAACCAAGCTTTCAATAAAAGTCCCACCTTGAGGCACATAGTGTTAGTCATTCACGGAATCTCTACATTCTTCCTTATACAAAGAATCTCACACATTATTAAAAAAAAAAAAAAAAAAAAAAAGTTGGAGAACAAAAATATGATGCAAAATTTAAATTCCCAAAGTAAAAATTCTAAGAAAGCAGCCGAGGGTACAAAAATTGAAAATGCAAAGAAGTAAAAACCCATGGAACATTTTTTTCCCACCATATTGAGTTGGAGCAATGGCACTTTTAAACCAATCTAGCTTTTTTCTGGCAACTCTCACTATATTATCCTTACTACAAGATTCAGTAGAAAACTTCAAATGAGCTATCTCTCATTGCCTAGCTGCCTACAGGAGAAATAACAAGAGATATTGTCTACAGAATCAAAAAACAAGAAACAAAAAGAGCCTATTTTGCTTGGTGTTTTGTCTCATTGTAAGAGTTTGATTTCGTGTTTTTTCTTTTATGATCCTACCTAGGGAGGTGTCCTATGGTAGGTGGGATTTTTGGTGTTCCCTTTGCTTTCTTTCTTGGTGTTTATCTCCCTTTGTGGTTTTAGATAAACCGGTAGAGCGGATGGTTGTTTGTAGGCTTGTTTCTTTGTTTCCTATTTTCGGGCATGTCCCAACATAGCTAGTCGCCTTTTATTAGGCCTTTTACATTCTTCGTGTTTTTTAATATGATTACTTGGTTATAAAAAAAAAAAAAAAAAAAAAAGAGTCCAATAACCAGAAAAATACATTAAACCTAAGTCTAATAAATAAGTAGAAAAAGTGAGAAAAATGCTTTATCCTAGTTTTCTAGCCACTGTGCACCTGTGCACACAATAAGATTGTTGTTGCTTGTACAATCTATCCTTTATACAAAGAATTCACACATTATTTAAAGAAAAAAAAAAAGGTTGAAAAAAAATAAGAATGTGAACACTTAAATTCCAAAGTAGAAATTATAAGAAAGAAGCTGAGGGTACAAAAATTGAAAATACAAAAAATTAAAAAGCGTATTTTAAACTGTATTAATCATGCTTTCATATGATACATATTGCAACATTCAAGTATACATCAAAAAACAAGATCCAGCAGTTTTGACATTGAGGACTTAAAGCTAACATATAGCAAGCACTAGAAGCATTGAGTAATAGTTAGGAGAATGAAGGAGATGCACACCGTGCTACTCATTCCAACATGTGCCTCATAAATTCTAAGTGATTTCGGCCTCTTAGGTTGAGGATGTTGAAATCAATACTTTTCCTACGAAAAAGATTGAACACTAACAATATAAGTAGTAGCAGATATAAATGGACTTACATGTTCCGGTTCATCATATTGAGTGCCTAATGAACTTTATACAATAGCATCTGCCAGCTCATCCAAGAACATACATAGCAGCCCATATACTAAAAATAGAAAATTCACTGATGATATACAATCTTAAGTTTAACAAAGTGCATCTCAGCAGGTGTCAATGTTATGGTATGGTAAGAGTTCCGTGTAATATAGCATACTCAAAATCACACAATTATTTAAAAATTATACATAAATCCTTCCTAATGTTATTGCTGAATTTGAAGTCACTCTTGCTTTTATACAAAAGATTCTTAGACATATTGATAATATCCCACCAACTGTTCACGTTAGTGAGAGAAAATGCTCTCTCTTCTCTCTAGGATTAGAAACCAGCCCTCTTTCCATATTTTCTTCTCCACCCACCACCCCTCTCTCCACCCTAATCCTCCATCCTCCACTTTTACCATTAAACTTCACCTGTCCCTCTAACCATTTCCTTAACTTTTCTTTCACAAACCTGCACTTTGTTTTTCTGTTTTTGTTAACCTTTTGTTTGCTATGTTTCATTCATTCTTTGCTGTGTTTGGGGGTGCTTTTTGGGTTTAAATCAAGCTCCTTGGTTNTCTCTTTTATTCGCTAGTGCTCAATCTCTCTTTCTCTTTACTATTAGAGTGTTCTCACTCTCTTTACTCTTAGAGTTTTTATTCTCAACATTCTCTACTCTTTCTCACTCAAACTATTACTCATAGGATAGCTTATACTCAAAATTCTCTACTACTCAAAATTCTCTACTCTTGCTCAAGCTAATATTCATCTCTTCCTCAAGCTAGTACTCATAGTATAGCTTAACTCTTAGAATCGTCTATTCACAAAGTTCTCTACTCTTTCTTAAGCTACTTCTCAATGCACAATTAATGCACATGGATGGTTCATGCTCAATAATGCACTTAGGAAATGCCAATATGCAATGTTGCATCAAAGACAGTCGTTCTGCACAGGCCACACTCAAAACGACATAACTTGAATTATACACATCAGATTGCTACAATTTTTGTCTCGTTTTAAAGCTTAGAGACAGGGCTATAAATTTTGTGTTTTGGTCTAAACCCAGTTCAATCCATAAGATGCCCAAAAATCACTCAGAAAGTCACGGCTGTGACAGGGCAGTTTGGTAACATGTTTTCACTTAGGCATTTCATCAAGCAACTCATGTGCATACAAAAACTCTTCTCTAACGACAACTCTCCTTCTCTTTTTAACCATCCAAAATGGGAGGAAACTCCCTTCTATGGACATGGTTCCTATCATAGAAGAACACTCCCAAAATATCTACTCAATCTCCTCAAACTTCATCTCAAACTCATCATACATTAACACTTCCCATAAAGAGAGCATATCCAATACCACAACATAAATACTCTTCTCAACTCAATTTCTCAACAAGTAGACATATATCTGTACTCAATTTCTCAACAAGCATCATATATACATGCATAAATAAATCTCTACTCAAGAATTTCTTAAACTTTAGCTTGAGTTGGATTTACTTACCTCATACTTGAGTAGTCTTTACTAAAACTCTCTACTCTTGTTGAACCTTAGCTTTCCCTTATTTCCTCTTCTTGCTTAGGATCAATTCTTTGTCAAATCCCAACTCAAAACTCTCAAAAATCCGTTGGAAGATTGAGTGAGGAATTGAGAGAAAATGAGAGATGAAGAGGCGGTGGAAATGGGTGAAATGAAGGGGTTTAGAGAACTAAACTCTTATTAGCTCATATAATAAACACTCTTTCCCATTCTGCCCCTACTCTTTCTTGAAAATTCTACCTTTATCCTTTGATTCATTACACTCACACCCCCACACTAACCTATTCTCCATGAAATTTCCTTGCATTTTACTCCCCACTTTTCCTGCTAATTAGGGGTAGAATGGTCATTTTTTTTCCTTAGGAAAGAATTCTCTAGAAACTCAAACAAAAACTCAGTCGGCCCTTTGCCGTGGCGAAGGATTCTCTGTCACCCCGGTGAAGAATTACAGAATCGACACCGCCATATACAAAGCCAACGTCGTCGCGGCGAAGACTGCAACTCCAAAATCCGCTAAGTCTTGATCAATTCCTGGGTAAACACTCAACCAAACCCAAAACATAAACTCAACCAAGGGCCAACCAAACAACATGAACAATATACAAACTTATTTAGGGGCAATTCAGTAACCCTTTAGGCCATACCATAAACAATGGCTACGTATCTCAAGAAGGGCGTTACAATCTGCACTAATGCAAAGCAATGCATTTTCTCTCTTTTCTTTTCTTTCTATTATTTTCTTATTCTTTTCTCATGTTTTCTCATTCTTTCTCATTCTTATTCTTTCTCTTATTCTTTGTCGATCGATTTTGGTTGATGCATGGATTCGGAACCCTTGGCGATGTGAGTGTACTTTCTCTCATGTATAGCCCTCATCCGCATGTATTCTTACGGGCTATACAAATTCTTTTTCTCTTTCTCATTCTCATTCTGCTCTCTCACAGCGGTTTACATGTGGGTAATTCTACACTCACGAGTTCCCCATCACGTAACCTATTCTCTTTTCTCTTCTTTAGCACTTTTTTTTTTTTTATTCATTTTATTCTCTAGTGCTGATTCTTTCTTTCTCTTTATTCTAAGAGAAGTAGTTAGTTTCTTTATCTTTGTTCTTAGAGTGTTTCTTTCTCATTACTCATATATTTGTTTCTTTCTTTGATGACCACACATATAAACATATGCATATGGATGGCTCATGCCTAGAATCTCTCTTATATGCATTCATGAAATGCAAATATGCTATGTTGCATAAAGTAAGGTTCTCTACTTCTACTCATGCTTCGCTTAGGCATTTCATCAAACAATATGTGTACATACCTAAACTCTACTCTAACTATAATTCTACTTCTTTCTTAACCATCCAAAATTGGAGTTCAACTCCTTTAAATCATCACACATCCTCCAAAGAAAACACACTTCAAATATTCCTCTCAAATTCTTCTAAATCTATCCATACTTCTATCAAATTTTATCAACACAATCCACCCTTCTCATGGTGGAAATCTCTCCATAAATCAACATTGAACTCATTCATAAATCCATCAACTCATTTCAAACATCAAAATTCAAGCATTAATCACTCTATACATCATTCAATCATGCAAATCACAACTTAGGTGGATTTACTTACCTTATACCAAGTAGAAAGCTCTCTACTCTTGATGGCTTGATGCTTTCTCTTAAACCTTTAAGTGCTTAGGATCAACTTGTAACAACTTCTAGTCAAAAGCTCTCCAAAAATCCTTGGAAAATTGAATGAAAGCTTGTGAGAATTGAAGGATGAAAGAGGCGGTGGAAAAGAAAGAATGAAAGGGTTTCTAAAGCTAAACCCTTAATATCTCATATTTTCTCCACTCTTTCCCATTTTACCCTTACTCTTTCTTAGGAATTCCAACTTTGCCCTTTAATTCTTTGCAAATGTACCCCCATTTAAACAATTCTCCATGTAATTTCCTTGCATTTCACTCCCCACTTTTCCTGCTAATTAGGGGTAGAATGGTCATTGTGCCCCAAAGGAAGAATTCTCTAGAAACTCATAAAAATTTTTAGCCAAATCTTCACCGCGGCAAAGAGGAATTCTTTGCCTGGGAGAAAAATTCAAAGGCCTACGTCGCCGCAGCGACGAGTCTTCTTCGCCGCGGTGAAGTTTGCCTTTCACAAATTTCAACTAGACTTCACCAATTTCAGGGCATTCCAGTAATTTCAACATATACACACTTAACTAAGGGCATAAAAACAACTTTAAGGCAAAATGAGCAAATATGAGTTACGTACCTCAAGCGAGCGTTACAATTCTCTCCCCCTTAAAAGAATTTCGTCCCCGAAATTCAAACAAATAACTCTGGGTAACGGTTTTGCATGTCTTGTTCGGTCTCCCATGTAGCTTCTTCAACTTTATGATTTCTCCAGAGGACTCTCACTAGCGGAATACTCTTATTTCGGAGCTCTTTAATCTTTCAGTCTAAAATCTGAACTGGACGCTCCTCATACACAAGATTCTCTTCCACATTTACATCCTCTGTGCTCAATACATGGGAGGGATCACTTACATACTTCTGTAGTATCGAGACATGGAAAACATCATGCACCTTGTCCATACTGGGTGGTAGGGCCAATCTGTAGGCTACTTTCCCCACTCATTGCAACATTTCAAATGGACCAATGTATCTCGGTGCTAGCCTCCCTTTACTTCCAAACCGCATCACCCGTTTATAGGGGGAAACTTTCAAGAAAACTTTATCACCCACTTCGAACTCAACTTCTTTTCTCTTCAAATCAGCATAACTTTTCTGTCTATCTTAGGCTTGTTTCATTCTATTTCTGATCAACTTTACATCTTCAATCAATTTCTGAGTCATCTCTGGCCTAATAGCTATATTCAACTCATCTTTCTCACCTATCTCATCCCAATGTACTGGAGATCTACATCGTCTACCATACAAGGCCTCGTAAGGTGCCATCTTCATTGTAGACTAGTAGCTATTATTGTAAGCAAACTCCACTAAGGGCAACATCTCATGCCAAGATACTTTGTAATCCATACAGCAAGCTCTCAACATATCCTCAAGCACTTGATTTGTTCTCTTTGTCTGCCCATCAGTTTGAGGATGGTAGGCGCTGCTAAAAGCCAATCTAGTACCAAAGTTCCTCTGTAAACTCATCCAGAAGGCGGAGACAAATCTGGAATCTCTATTTGATACTATCGTCTTGGGTACTCCATGTAGTTTCATTATCTCTCTGATGTAAATCTAGGCTAGTTGATCCGAATTAGTGCTCTCCTTTACTGGAAGGAAATGGGTTGATTTTGTCAATCTATCAACAATCACCCATATAGCATTATATCCTTTATGAACTCTAGGGAGACTTGTAATAAAATCCATCGAGATACTCTCCCATTTCCACTCAGGAATACTAAGCAGTTGGAGTAATCCTGATGGCCTTTGGTGTTCTGCTTTCACTTGTTGACATACCAGGCATTTAGCTACAAACTCCGCAATATCTTTCTTCATACCTAGCCACCAATATCCTTTCTTTAAGTCTTGATACATCTTGGTTGCTCTAACATGAGCAGTGTATGGTGTGTCATGAGCCTCCGTAAGAATTCTCTCTCTCAACTCATTATCTTGAGGAATACACAACCGATTCTTGAAACAGAGAACACCATCTACTAGATGGAACTCTAGTCTCTCATTCTCATGCACTCTCTGCAACATCTTCTGACACCACTCATCAATCACTTGCTTTTCTCTGATTTCTTCCAGTAAGGTAGACTGAATCTCTAACCTGGCAATCCCTCCTTGAAGCACTTCAATCTGTTCTTTACACAACTCATCTATTAACTCTCTTTGTCTTGTGAGTCGGGACAAATAAGTTTTTCTACTCAACGCATCGGCTACTACATTAGCTTTTCCTGGCTGATATTTAATCTCACACTCATAATCTTTAACCAGCTCTAACCACCTTCTCTGTCTCATAATTAGCTCTTTCTGAGTAATGAAATACTTCAAACTCTTATGGTCAGTGTAGATATTACTCTTTGCACCATAAAGGTAATGCCTCCAAATTTTCAATGCAAAGACTATTGCTGCCAACTCTAAGTCATGCGTAGGGTATCTTGTCTTGTACTCTTTCAATTGACGAGAAGCATAAGCTATCACCGTACCTAATAGCATCAACACAACACCAAGCCCCTGCAGTGAGGCATCTGTAAAAATGTCATAATCTACACCCTCCTGAGGTAACACTAAAACAGGAGCTGATGTCAACTTTTCCTTCAACTCTTGAAAACTCTTTTCACAAGCAGTTGACCATATAAAAGGAGTTCTCTATTTGGTAAGAGATGTTAACGGCTTAGCCAACTACGCAAACCCTGCTACAACTCGCCGGTAGTAGCCTACTAGTCCCAAGAAACTTCTCACCTCTTTTACCATTTTCGGCCTTTATCACTTAAGGATTGCCTTCACTTTACTAGGATCCACTAAAATCCCTTTGCTAGAAACAGTATGGCTCAGAAATATCATTGATCCAGCCAGAACTCACACTTGGAAAACTTAGCATACAGCTTCTTTTCTCTCAATCGTTGTAGCACCATTCTTAAATGCTCCTCATGCTTTTCTCTAGACTTAGAGTAAACCAGGATACCATCTATGAAAACCACTATGAATTGATCCAACCAATCATGAAATACTCGGTTCATCAAGTCCATAAAAACTGCTGGGGCATTCGTTAACCCAAAAGGCATCACTACAAATTCATAATGCTTATACCTTGTACGAAAAGCGGTCTTAGTTATATCTTGCTCAACCACTCTCACTTGATAGTACCCCGACCTCAAATCAATTTTTGAGAACACTGCCGCTCCCTTCAACTGATCAAATAAATCATCTATACGAGGTAGCGGGTACTTATTCTTCACTATCACCTTATTCAACTCTCTGTAATCTATACACATCCATAATGATCCATCTTTCTTCTTTACAAAAAGAATTGGAGCTCCCCAGGGAGAATGACTTGGTCGGATAAAACCTTTATCTAAAAGCTCTTGGAGTTGCTTCTTCAATTCTTGAAGCTCGGTAGGGGCCATTCGGTAAGGAGCTTTCGAAATCGGTGCTGTCCCTGGTGCCAATTCAATACTAAACTCTACTTCTCTGTCTGGAGGTAAACCTAGTAAATCTTCCAGAAATACATCTAAAAAATCTTGGACTACTGGGATATTCTAAATCACTGGTTGCGGAACATCACTACTTTGCACCACATTAGCAATAAACCCAGCACACCTTTTTCTTAACATATTTCTAGCTTTCATGCTGCTGATCAACATACTCAACTAATGGCCCTCTCCGAAACTAAACTTATCTCCACTATCAAGATTAAATCTTGCTTTCTTCTTTCGACAGTCAATTTCTACTCCATACTTCCCTAGGAAGTCCATACCCAAAATCACATCGAAATCAGGCATATCAAACACTATTAACTCAACTAACAACTCTCTTCCATGAATCACTATGGACTCTCCTAGAAGCATCTCACGGGTCAAAACACTAACCCCATCAGGTAACTCTATCCTAATGGGTTGGCCTACCATAACAGATGTTAGACCTAATCTTTCTATCATCCTATGAGATATGAAAGAATGAGTGGTTCCAGAATCAATTAAAGCATAAAGAGGAACTGCATGAAATAATAACTGACCAGTTATAGCTGATGGACTGGCCTCCACCTCATCATGTGCCACGGTAAACACCCTGGCATTCGTACCTCTAGAAGCCTGTGCTGCAGGTGGAGGAGGAACTTTACAATCCTTTATTAGGTGCCCTGGCTGCCGACACCTATGGCAAACATTCGGACCGAACTCTTTTAGACACTCCCCCAAATGATTATTCCTACACTTAGGGCATGGAGTGACTCCCGCAGTCCTAGGCCGCTTACTCTGCCAATCGCCCTTATTTTTCTTTGGTTGGAATCTCTTTTTGTTTCTCATGTCTTTACTTCTCACACCCTCAACTCTTTTTTTCTGTGGAGCAGGGGACAGTTCATTCTGTACTATCATGGATGGCCCTTCTGACTTTAGCTTGTTCACATAAATCTATGCTCTCAAAGCCCGCGCTAATGCTTCACTATAGGCATGAGGGGGCTCTGCTCCTGCCATAACATCACGAGCTATTTCTGGCTTCAACTCGTGAACAAACTTTTCTCTTCTCAACTTAGAAGTACTTACTATCCCAAGTACAAACCTGGCAAGAGAGTTGCATCTAACTGAATACTCTTTCACTATACTCTACCCTTACTTCAGATTAATGAACTCTTGTATCTTCTCATGAACCCGGTCAACCGTTCGGTACTTGACCTCAAACACTCTTCTAAAGTTTCCCCAAGTCATAGTTGTAATATCATGAGTCTCTTCCATTAATTCCCACCAGATTCGAGCATCTCCCCGAAATATAAAACTTGCATACCGGATCTTCTCCCGGTCTGTCATAGGATACAAGGCTGTCACATGCTCAACGGACTTAAACCACTCCTCTACCACTAAAGGGTCAGCTGTAACTTTAAATTCTGACGGCTAGTGTTGGCTCGGAAGTCCATAAATTGGCTCAATCTAATTCTGTACTGGGGGAGGTACCAACCTTTCTCTTTCGGCACTTGTGGTCGGTACTTGTACAGGGGTTTCAACTCTTCCCTGACTCTTTACTAAAACCTATTGTATGATACCCCAAATCCTAGCTTCATCCAAGGGAGGGGGCGTAGGATCTGGCGAATTAGAGGATTCCTCACTACCCCTTGAACTTTGACCCCTTGATCGGGTTCCACATCTCATCTACAAAACAACCATTCTCACATCAACTTCAATAACACGCTAGTAAGGAAAGAATTGAACTTACAGTGGTCGGCTAAGGAACGTCGTGGCGGCGAGAATGACACACTGTCCCATCCCAAAATCACTACTCTGATACCAAAAATGTAATGACTTCTTTCTACTATCATATTCATACAATATATTAATAAAAATACAAGAATACTTATCAAAATAGTTGGGCCCAAAAATTTTCTTTACTAATATATACATTCTTTACATAGTACAATATCATTTGTACAAAAAGACTCTCAAAATAGTGGACAATGCAGCCAAGTCTCCTCGCTTGCCGATGTCCATCCGACCACGTCCTCACCTATGTCTTGCAAAAACATAGAAAACAACGGGGTTAGCACAAAGATGCTCAGTAAATAAATCCTCTACTCCACGATCCCCGTGTATCACTCTTCAATTCCTTCCTTACTCTTGTCACTTTCTCTTATTCAATCTCTGTTTCTAGTTCTCACTGTTCTTTTCTTTCTTTCTTTCTATTCTTTCTTCCTTTCTATTCTCATCACCCATGAGGGATATCATGATAACATGCATGGATGAGATGCATATGCACTAATGCAAAGCAATGCATTTTCTCTCTTTTCT
>NW_022196407.1:201748-245508 GCF_008641045.1 Pistacia vera
CATGATAATGAGGTAAATATTTCTTCCCTTGAACAAAAAATCTCGAGTCTAACTTCTCTTGTTCGTCAAATGGTTGTAGGTAATATGCAAATAGTGAAGGCTTGCGAGATTTGTTTGGTAGTAGGGCATCCAACTGATATGTGCCCAACTCTTCAAGAGGAGCCCATTGAGCAAGTGAATGTAGCAGGATGCTTTCCTGGACAACCGCAAAGGAAGTACGATCCCTATTCGACCACACATAACTCGGGATGGAGGGATCACCCCAATCTTAGCTATGGGAATCCACAAATGAATCAGCCTGTGACTCAAAACCACCCAAGTTACTAGCAATATAAGCAACCATACCCTAGACAACAACCGGGCCAAAATTCTAATTCTGGTATGTCTTTAGAAGATATTGTTAAGTCTCTTGGTACTAATACTTTGCAATTTCAACAAGACAAGGGCTAGTGTTCAAAGTTTGGAGAATCAGATGGGCCAGATGGCAACCACAATAAGTAAGTTGGAGGCGCAAAGTTCAGGGAAATTACCCTCTCAAACGGTGGTGAATCCAAGAGAAAATGTAAGTGCAATCGTCTTGAGAAGTGGTAAAGAGTTGAGATTCCAATAAAGGCAGCCCCTGCATTGTCGAAGGAAGAAAAGGAGAAAAACATCCTTGTAGATAGGAACGTTCCCAACGACGATGGTGTTCTTAAGAGTAAGTTTCCGCCTCTGTCCGATTACAAACCGGTACCTCCTTTTCCTCAAGCTTTAGCAGAATCTAGAAAAGATGAGCAAAACAGAGATATATATGAGACTTTTTGTAGATATGAGGTAAATATTCCACTTTTAGATGCTATTAAACAAGTACCTCATTACGCTAAATTCTCGAAAGAACTGTGTACAATTAAGAGGAAATAGAAACTTAAAGGGTGTGAAAAGGTGAGAGTAGGAGAGAATGTTTCTGCAGTGATTCAAAGAAAACTTCTAGCGAAGTGTAAAGATCCAGGTATTTTTACTATCCCTTGTACGATAGGTAACACTAGGTTTGAGAAGGCCATGATAGATTTAGGAGCTTCTATACATGTCATGCCATATTCCATATATGCTTCTTTGAAACTTGGACCTTTGAAAAAAACTGGTGTTGTGATCCAATGCCTATCCTAAGGGTGTAGTTGAGGATATTCTGGTACAAGTTAATGACTTTGCTTTCCCTACTGATTTTTATGTGCTTGATATGGAAAATGGTGATCAAACTGCTCCTATTTTGTTAAGAAGACCCTTCTTAAAAACATCCAAGACTAAGATAGATATTCATAGTGGCATACTTACCATGGAATTTGATGGTCAAATTGTCAAGTTTAATATTTATGATGCCATGAAATATCCTGATGATGATGATGATAATCATGTTTATTCTATTGATGTGATTGATTCTTTAGTACATGAAGTTTTTGAACTTGATAGAGAAGATGGATTGGAAGTTTCCATTAGTAAGCATCTTGAGAAAGAGAAAGAGGAGTTTGCCTTGAGTACTGATTTGCAGGAAACTGTTGCAGCGTTGAATGATTCTCCAAAGTTACAGCAGCAGTCAGGTAACGTTTATTATATGGCATTACCAATTTCTAACAAGAGGCCTTTACCTTTTGTTTTGCAGTCTCCATTCTGGATTTGAAGCCTCTTCCTAGTTACCTCAAGTACGTGTTCCTTAGAGATGGGGGAACGTTGCCGGTGATCATCTCAAGTAAACTCAGTGCATCGTAAGAAGAAAAGCCTTGAGTCGAGCCAACGACAATAAACAAAGGCACTGCTTGGGAGGCAACCCAAGGGGAGTTTGTTTTCTTATTCTCGCATTTTAAATTTTGGTTATTTTTGCCTTTTCTTTGCATTTCATCTTACATTGGGGACGATGTTAGTTTTAACTGTGGGGAGGGGATTTAGGTTGTGTTTTAATTTGTTGAAAAAAAAAAAAACAAATAGTTTTTTGTTTTTAGGAAGGTTTATGCTTTAAGTCATGTCTTTGAATGTCTAGTGATGCATGAAATAGTAACTTGACTTTGTTATTGAGCGTATTCCTTGACTTAGGATGTTAGCAATATTTCATAAAATAAAGTTAATCAGATTTGAATCTTTGTAGTTTGAAACAATATGTATTGATAAGTTGTGTGAACTTGGTGACGAAGCATGATTAAGGAGTGTATAACAACCCTTAAAAGAAAAAAAAAAATTGTTTCTCTTAAGCTAGTCCTAAATTTGGGTTTAAGCAAATAGGAAAAAGAAAAGAAAGGTATGTGGTGAGTCGAGATGGAGCGTAAAACGCACTCACTCATAAACACAACCATGAAATGAGATGGAGCATAAAATGCACTCATTTTTTTTTTCAAAACAGAAACAAAAAAAAAGAAAAAAATATATATCCCTAGTTTGCTACCCAGTTTGTAGTAGTAAAGAGAAACATTTGAGGAAGATTTAAGAGGGGAGTTGTACATAAATTGGTTGTGATTAGTTTCCTTGTTTGCATTGACTGATCGAGAGTAATTATGGAAAATGATGAAGAGAGATGAATGTCATTAACTCTACTTTATTTTATTTTGCTGCTTCCTAAGTTAGGTATGAATATGCATGGATTAAATATTGTTGCTTATGCATCATAATGGTGTTCTTGATATGACTTGAGAGTAGTGTTTGTTTGAATTAGTTTGCCCGAGGACGTGCAAAAGCTAAGTGTGGGGGAATTTGATGAGAGTGCAAGTCATATTTACCCCCTTAATGTCTAGTCTTTTATACTTATTTGCTGCCTAAATGCACTCATTATTATTCTATTTTGATTTAGGATGCAAATGGAGGCGTTAATTGCAAAACGGAACTAATTAAGTGAATTCAGACTATTTCGACATCGTTTCGTAATCTGGGCATAACGCTCTCATCCAAGCTCCCATTGAGATGATTAAAAATTCTATGGAACGCTAAGAAAGAGATCTACAACTTTCATGTTTTGCGTTTGGAGAGATACTCACTGCATCATGGCCAGAATGGGGCTTCAAGTTGATGCACCTGCACTGCTAACGTTCTGGAACATTTTGCCTTATTCAAATAGGTAGTGTATCATTGGAAGTTTTGAAGACATGTGGCACGCAAGTTACAGCTGGACACACCACTTTCCTATTTTGTATTAAGACTTTATTTTATTTTCAATAACTCATATTAGGATAAAGGTTATTTTAGGATTTTAGAATATTTTTTAGGAGATTTATAGAATTAAAATTCGAATTGGATATGGAGAGGGGGAGATTAGATTAGTTTTTACACACAACACCACACCTCTCTTTTCTCTTCTCTGAAATTTTTTCTCCTTTGAGGTTTTTTTATGGCCATGAGTGGCTAAAACTTTTAGAACTTGGTCGAAGGAAACAAGACCTCGGAATCAATAAATTGTGAGATCAATCTGGTTTTTTTTCTTTAAGTGTTCAATTTATGTTTGAGTATTGGATGTTCTTCTATGCATATTTTCATGATTGTTGCATTTAATTACTAGGAGGCCTACTAGTATATTAATTATTGCAATCAACTGCTAAGTTAGATATCAAATCCATAATTGTTTGATCCCTCTAACTTGTGAAGTAATTAGGGTTTAAGAATTTGCTGCGTCAAGAATTATTAAATCTTAAGAAGAACATTTGACTGAATTAAATGCAACCGCTTGAGTTTGTGTTGTTTACCTTCATCGATCTCTCTAGGTCTTAAGGCTGCCACTAGATTAAATCTCTAGCACTTGTCTAGGGTTGTTTAGCAGTAAGGTTAATTAGATCGCTTGTTTCTTAATTAATTACAACCAAGGAGAGATAGGGAAATAGTTCCAATGGTGAATATTCAGGGAATGAATTGATTTATTTTTGTATCGATAATCAGTTGTAAGATTTCGATGGTGGATGTTGACCTAGACCAAGTTTCATTATTTGATTGATTTTGATAGTTTACTTTGAATTGTTTTTCCTGAAATTATTTCTGTTTTACTCAAAAGCCCCAGCCTTGTTCATGTAACATTAAACTCGGCTAGACACTCTTCGTGGGAACTAACCTTACTCACACTACTACGTGTATTTTGTAGGATTTTAATTCTGGGTGCCTACGACAGCACGCCAGGTTTTTCTATAAAAAAGGGCCTTAACCCTTTTCCCAAAATAGTTCATTCTTGCCTCTCAAGTTAAAAGTGTAGAGAGAAAATTCTAATTTTCTCTTAGAATTTTCTCAACTTCTCTAAACATCGCAAATCAAACTAACAAAGTGATTGTGTGTTGATTCTTGCCTTTGTGTGGATATCGTTGGTTCACTTCTACCCTTGAAGTGTGAGCATTTTTCAACAATCAATCGGTGGAGCCATCAACATGGGTAAGAATCTAAAACCTTGAATGTGTTTTGATTTTCTATAACATGTAAACATCGTATATCTCATATTTGGATTTTGGGGCTTAAGGTTTTAATCAGTAAATTTTTGTTTTCTACTGCATTTTACTATGATTAATTCCTGAAAAATGATGACATCCTCTTCAATGTTTCCATTTAGGAAAGTGGTTTTGACATCCATCTGCCTAATTTCATAATTGTGACATGTAGCTATTTCAAGCATAATCCGAATGGACTTAAGCATCGCAACCAGCAAGAGGGTTTCATTATAGTCTATGCCATGCATTTTCCTAAAACCTTTGGCAGCCAGTTGTACTCTATAGGTTTGCATGTTACCTTCCATGTCAATCTTCTACTTGAAGACCCATTTGCACCAACCCCTTCAAGTTGAACCATCAGAGTCCAAACTTCGTTGTTTTAATTAGGATCCTTAGGTTGACCATCCAATTCCTTTTGGCTCAGCAAGATTGGTTTTAAATGGACCATGCACCAACATGTTTTATTTATTGTTGTAGAATGCATACCAGTGTTTGGAGGCTCCTTCAATCGATACGAATTACTCCCACTCCAAGTTAGGAATGAACTCTCGGTATCCACACGAAGACAGGACGTCGATCACCAAGGGGTTTGATGTGCTGGGCAAACCCGCAAGGATCAAGGATGAGGATGCATAATTTTTCCTTCTCCCCCTTCATTATAGGTGTCCACGATTTCAGGCAAATATAGTGCACAACCAGAACCCTAATCTAATATGGAATTTGAAATCAACTAATTCCATATTTAGATCACGCATATTCAATTACCAATTCAAGGTAATTCCTAGATGGTATTTAATTTCAAATTTAAATTTGATTTTATATTATCTATAATATTAATATTATTTAAACATTAATATTAATTAATAATATATCATTTAAATATATAATCTCACTTATTTTAATTTCCCTATGAAATTAAATATAACTAACGACCTCGGCAAATTTAATTGCACTGTAAAATTACCAAAATACCCTTTCATCTTAAATGACGAAAATATCCTTCTCACTTATTTATCCTTAATCTGTCTTCTATGTGTGCGACCTGAAGGCTCCTTATCATAGTGGCAGTGAGTAGTATCACAATTGACACCCAATCAATCATCTCACTAAACACAGACTAAGATTGGCCTCTAGTAAGGCATCATGGCCACCTGATAGATTCAGATTCAACAAAACAACTNGAGAATGTAATGAAGATAAGGCCATTAGTGTAAATGACTAAGGGACAAAGATGGAATTTTCAACAAAGTGTAAGGGCAAAATGGGAAAGCATGCCTATTAATATGTGATATTAAGGGTTTAGTCACACAAACCCTCCCATTCTCTACACCCACACGCCACTTCTACTCTCCAACTCTCTCATCTTTTCATCAAATTTCTAAGGAAGATTAAGGGCTTTTGGTAAAGATTTGATCCTAAGCATCCAAAGGTGAGGATTCTTGCTATAGATATGAGATTAATTTGTAAAAGTGTTGAATTCTTATAGAGTTTATGCTTAGGGTTTTAGAGAAAGAACAAGTCCATCGAAGAAGAGGAATTTTGGTGGAATTACTCAAGCACAAGGTAAGTAAATCCAACCCTAACCCTTGTTAAGTAAATCCAACCCTAACCCTTGTTTGAGCAATAAAAGTGTAGAGATTGTTTCATATGAATCGTATATGAATTTATATGCTTGAGATTTGTGGATGGAATTGTTATTGAGTTTGATGATGATTCATGATTGGATTACCACCATGAGAAGGGATGGATGTGTTGATAGAATTTGATAAAAGTTGGGTTGAAATTAGAAAGAGAGTTTGAGGAGAATTTTTTTGAAGTGTGTTTCCTGGCCAAGTTTAATCTTCTTTTAGAGGAGGTTTACTCCAAATATGGATGGTTTAAGAAAGAAGTAGAATTATAGTTAAAATAGAATTTGAGTATGCATGCATGATGTTTGATGAAATGTCTAGGAGACGTGTATGCATGAGTAGAGAAAACTTATTTTTGTGCTACATGGCATTTTTGCATTACATGATTGCACTTAGAAAGAATTAAAAGCATGAGTCATCCACATGCATACATACACATATGTATGAGAATTTAAAGAATAAATAATTTAAAGATTAAAAAGAAAGAAAGAAAAAGCTAGAATGCTTTAAAAGAAGAAAAGAAAAGTTGTTGCGATGGGGAACCCGTGGGTGACAAGAAGAAGAATATTCCCACATACATGCCGCCTTAAGTGAGCAGCCTAAGAAGAAGAAGAAGAAGAAGAATTTGTACGGCCCGTAAGAGTGTATGTGGATGAGGGCTATACCAAGAAGAAATACCTACATGCACGCCACCTTAATTTAGTGGCCTAAGAAGAAAAGAATTGGTACAGTCCGTAAGAGTGCATGCAGATGAGGACTGTACTCACTCACATGGCCAGAGTTCTGAATCCATGCATCAACCGAGTCCGATCGGCAAAGAATAAGAAAGAATAAGCAAGCAAGAAAAGAAAGAAAAAAAAAGAAGAAAAAAAAAAAAGAAAGAATAGAAAAAAAAAAAAAAACAGAAAGAAAGAAACATAGAAAAGAAAAAGTAAACAGATTAAGAAATAGAAAAGAAGAAAGAAAATGCATCTCTATGCTTTTTGTGCATTTGCATCTCATCCATGCATGTTACCATGATTCTTGTCATAGTTGGTGGGAGATAAGAAAGAAAGAAAGAACAGAGAGAAGTAGAAAAGTAGAAAGAAAGAACAAAGAAAGTTAGAATAAAAGAACAGTGAGAACTAGAAATAGTGAAAGAAAAGAGAAAGAACAAAAAGAGAGAATGAAGAAGAAAAGAATAGAGTAAGGAAAGAAATCAAGATTAAATCACGGGGATAGAAGAGTAGAGGATTTACTTACTGAGCAATTAGTGCTCACCTCGTTGTTTCTCCATGTTTTGCAGGAATTAGGTGAGAAGCGGAGAGAAATGGCACTACTGTCCACCATTATTAAAGTTATTGTATATACTATTTTGTGTTATGTAAAGAATCTTATATTAAGTAAAGAAAATTTTTGGCCCATTACTTTTCATTTTATATCCATGTATATTTTCTGCGTTTACTAGCTAAGAAAGAAGGTATGACACATATGAAATTAAATATAGGAAATGACCTCAACAAATTTAATTGCACTATGAGATTACCAAAATACCCTTTCATCTTATAAGATGAAAATACCCTTCTCATTTATTTATCCTTAATCTGTCTTCTATCTGTATGACCCAAAGGCATCCAATCAATCATCTCACTAAACATAGACAAAGATTGGCCTCTAGCAAGGCATCATGGCCACTCGATAGATTTGAATTCAATGAAACAGCTTATCTATCAACGATATGGTTCTCATGCAATCAAATCCTTTCATCACATATTATCTCATCAAGGCTGAGGTATAGAAGTAGTGTCAACCTCAGATATCCTTGACATCTCAGTACTCGGTTATTGGAACAACGATTGGAAATAGATTGGATTAAACTACAACTCAATCTCACTATGGCCATAGATTTAGTGTCGTTGCCATTTACCAAATTGCTCAATGAGATAATTTCTACCATACCCGGGAGTGATGAATCCTTTATCAATCCACCATAGTCTTGATACACTTCTCGATGTAGCCAATCACTACCATTCTGATAGCTCTGAATAGAACTATGTTGGGCTAGTGTCAAACTACAACAATTAGTGCACAAGGCGCTCCGGTGATCTCAAGTATAAGAATCACATACACCACCATCCGTTAGATGATTTATTCCATAGACACTGGGGTTACCATCTATATGGAATCCTTTGGTAGGTTTGCCTGGTGAAGTCACCTATTGAAAGCACCCATGTGTTGCACTAAGTTGTTAGCAAACAACCTTGACAAATAAGATCAGTCACTGCCTTTTGATAGGGTCAATCAACACTATGATAGTCTTACTGTATTATCTATGTCCTTAGTCAAAATAATACTAGGCTACGAACATTTCTAGAATAGCCACCATATGTGATCATAGGGTCCTCACTATCGAGATTTGAAACACTCGATATCCCCATCACGGTTCTACCATTTTTACATTGTGACATACAATAAATACGAATTACATAATGTAGAAAAAGCCTTTTTTATTAATTATAAACATTATTATAAGAGTCAACATAACAAAATGGATTGTCTCTAGGGCATCTACTCTAACATCATGTGCATTGAGCACTTGTAGCAAATATTAATGGATCTAGGTGAGAGACACTAGATAGTGGTCAAGAACATATCCTTAGTCCTTTCTAGGTACTTAAGAATGTTCTTGGATTATGGAGGGGAAGATGAGCTCACTATTAGAGGATACAGTGATGCTAGTTTCCAAATAGACAAAGATGATTATCACTCATAGTCTGGTTTTGTATTTTGTCTTAAAGGAGCTGCAATGAGCTTGAAAAGCTCCGAGCAAAGCACTATAGCAAACTCTACAATAGATGAGTTCACTATCCGATGTGACCAAAGAGGTGGTTTGGATTAAGAAGTTTGTCATCAAACTTGGTGTGGTTTCTACTATTGTTGATCTAGTAGATGTCTATTGTGACAACAATGGAGCAATAGCTCAAGCAAAGGAACCACAGTCTCACCAGTGATTCAAAAACATACTCAGACGATTTCATCTCATCAAAGAAATGGTTAAGAGAAAAGACTTGCAAATTTGCAAAATGCATGCTAATGACAATGTCGCCGATCCACTGACAAAGGCTTTATCGCAGCAGAAGCATGAAAAGCACTTAAGGTCATTTTGCTAGGAATCGATCTACCTAATGCAACAGAAAAAAAAAAAAATTAAAAGGATGAATCAATTCCTTTAATGCCCAAGGTCAAGGTACAGATTATATAGTTAACATGTTAAATCAAAATTCTGCAGAAAATATAAACAATCTATTCAAGAATTAGAGATCTTACATACGTTTGGAGGCTCCTTCAAATGTCTCTAAATCTATTTTGCTACCGATTCAATGTAGAACTGAACGAACAGTGATCCACATGAAGACAATCCGAAGAACCAAAGAGGGATTTGCTAGATCCTCTATTGGCTTAAAGAATCAACTTGAATCAAAGGAAATCTTTGATTCAAAAACCCAAGGGGAAACATGTGAGAGTGTAGAGAGAAAAGGCTACCTTTTTCAATGAATGAACAAAATGAATTCTATTATATTTCCTTCAATACACATGCACTTATATAGTGCATGTGTCAAAACCCTAATCCTTCAAGGAAAAGGATTGGGCTCCAACCCAAATTAATCCATGTGTCCAAACACCCTCTCTTTTTTGTATTTTATTTTAATTAATTATTATTGTAATTAAATCAATTAATATATTTATAAAATATATTAACATTTAATTAATAATAATTATTCATTTAAATATATGTGTACATATATTTAAATATAATCTCACTAATTTAATTTTAACATTAAATTAAATATAGGCAACAACCTCAACAAATTTAATTGCACTCTGGCAAGGCATCATGGCCACCTGATAGATTCAGATTTAGCGAAATAGCTACCTATCAACGATATGGTTACCATGCAATTAAATCCTTTCATCATATGTTATCTCATCAAGACTGAGGTATAGAAATGGTGTCAAACTCAGTTACTCTCGATATGTTTGTATTCAGTTATTGGACCAATGACCGAAATAATAAATTGGATTGAGCAACAACTCAATCCCACTGTGGCCACAACTTTAGTGTCATTGCCATATATTGAATTGCGCAGTGAGATAACTTCTTCTGTACCCAAGAGTGATGAATCCTTTGTTGATCCACCATAGTCTTGATACACTCCTTGATACAACCAATCACTATAGTATTGATAATTCTGAATAGAACTATGTTGGGCCAGTGTCAAACTATACCAATCGGTGCACAAGGCGCTCTGATGATCTCAAGTCTAACGATCACATGCACCACCATTTGTTAGAGGATTTGTTCCATAGACACTGGGGTTACCATCTATATGGAATCCTCTGGTGGGTCAGTCTAGTGAACTTGCCTATAGCAAGCACCCATGTGTTGCACCAAGTTGTCGGCAAACAACCTTGACAAGTGAGATAGTCACTGCCTTTCAATAGGGTTATTCAACACTATGATAGCCTTGCCGCATTATATGTGCCCTTGGTCAGAATAATACTGGGGCTACGGACATTTCTAGAATGACCACCATATGTGATCATAGGGTTCTCACTATAAAGATTTGAAGCACTTGATACCCTCATCAAGGTTCTACCATCCTAAGGACATATATTAATACATGCAGATATGATTAACACGATATAGAATAAAATGTCTTTTATTGATCAATGAACATTATAACAAAGAGTCAATTCTATAATAATTGATTGGCTCTAGGGCACCTACTATAACTCAATTGGTATTAAATACATGAATTATTGGCTACAGTGCAAGTGGGAAATTGTTAAAGTAGGTACCCTAGAGCCAATCCATTATTGTAATATTGACTCTTGGTAGGAATGTTTATAATAAATAAAAGGCTTTCTCTACATCGTGTAATTCATTGTATGTTGTGATGTATGTCCTTAGAATGATAGAATCATGACAAGGGTATCAAGTGTTGAATCTCGATAGTGAGGACCTTATGATCACATATGGTGGCCATTCTAGAAATTAGTGTAGCCCCAGTATTATTATGACTAAGGGCACATATAATACGATAAGGTTGTCATAGTGTTGAACGACCCTGTCGAAAGACAGTGACTGATCTCACTTGTCAAGGTTGTTTGCCAACAACCTAGTGCAACACATGGGTGCTTGCCATAAGTGAGTTCACAGGACAAACCCATTAGAGGATATCACATAGACGGTAACCCTAGTGTCTGTGGAATAAATCCTCTAACAGATGGTGGTGCATGTGATCCTTGGACTTAGGATCACCGGAGCGCCTTATGCACCAATTGGTGTAGCTAGACACTAGCCTAACATAGTTCTATTCAGAACTATCAGAATAAGTAATTCAATAAGTGGCAACGACAATAAAGCTGTGGCCACATTGGGATTGAGTTGTAGTGCAATCCAATCTATTTTGGTTGTTGGTCCAATAATCGAATACAAAGAGATCAGGGATATTTAAGGTTGACACTACTTTTGTACCTCAACCTTGATGAGATAATGTATGATGAAAGGATATGATTACACGATAACCATATCGTTCATAGGTAGCTATTTTGGTGAATATGAATCCTTCAGGTGGCCATGACGCCTTGCTAGAGGCTAATCTTAGTCTGTGTTTGGTGAGACGATTGATTGAGTGTCAATTGCTACTCACTACCGATATGATGAGAAGCCTTCGGGTCACACACATAGAAGATAAATAAACGATAAGTAAGTGATAAGGACATTTTCATCTTTTAAGATGAACGGGTATTTTAGTAATCTCACAGTGCAATTAGATTTAGGTCATTACCTATATTTAATTTCATATGAAAATTAAAATAAGTGAGATTGTATATATATATATATATATTTAAATGTTATATTATTAATTAATATTAATATTAATAAATATAATATAAATTCAAATTCAAATTCAAATTTTAAATTAAAATACCATGATTGGAATTACCTTGATTTGGTAATGGAATAAATATAATCTAAATATGGAATTAGTATATGACTATTCCATATAAGATTAGGATTTTAGTTGTTGCACTATTTAAGTGCAACTTAAAATTAAAACAAAAAACTCAATCAAACACTTTCCCCCACCCCGCCGCCCCCCCCTCTCCCCAACTGTAACATGCACATCAAGGTACGCAATTTTACTTATGTTCTAATACTCTTAGTTAGATTTCTTTGAAGTTACCTTAGACAAATGTGAAGAAAATTCCTTAAAAGTTCATTAGGGGTAAAATGGTCTTTTCACTCCTAATTAGATGAAAAAGTGGGAAGTGAAAGGAAGCAAAATAATGTGAAGAAAATAATAAAAATGAGGGCATTTTAGTAATTGACTAAAGGACATAGATGAAATTTCATAGAAAGTGCAAGGGCAAAATGGGAATACATGCTTATATTATTTGATATCAGGTTTCATTTGAAGAAACCTTAACCAAAATGCAGCCCTTGTTCATGCCATCTTCTCCCCGTTTTCTCTCAATTTTCTTCACTAAATTTCAAAGGGAAATCATAGGATTTGGCTTGGATTTTCATAAATTTTCAATCCTAAAGCATCCTAAGATAATATTTTAGCAAAAGGAATGTGATTAAACTTTAAAATTTTAAATTTTTATGGTTTTTATATGATCTAGGTCCAAGAGGAAGAGATTTTGAGCAAAAGGGAAGTGATCTCACATATTCAAGGTAAGTAAACCTAATTTGAACCTTAATTTGAGCAAGACTTGTGTTGAATGAATTTTTGAATGTTTTTATGTGATGGTATGAGAGAATTATAGGCTGTTTTTGATGTTTATTGATGTATAAATTCTAGCCATGAGAAGTAGTGTATGGTTATGTGATGATTTGGTGAAGTTGTGGAAGATTTTGTGATGAAATTGTTGGAGTATAGAGAAGTGTGAAATTTGGCCAGGTTTGATACTAAATTTAGTGAGTTTTTGGCTCACAATTTGATTGAATTAGAGAGTTGTGGAAGTGTAGCCAACATGGTAGTTGCATGTGCATATGAAGTGTTTGATGAAAATCCAAAGAGAAATTGCATGCATGAGTTGGCTAAACCCTAATGAAGAAAGGGTTAGAGAAAGGCAAGAATTGAAGTTTGATTGTCTATTATTGATCTTTTAACATGTTTTCACAGGGTAGAATGGTTAGAAAAGGTTAGGGAGTAAGTGGAGGTAAATAGCTATGGAAAAGCCTTAAAGTAGGCATGTTACCAAGGTTGCCCTGTCAAATCCGTGACATTCTGAGTGATTTTTAGGCATCTTACCTATCGAACTGGGTTGAGACCTAAACATAAAAGTTGTAGCCCTTTCTCTAAGCTTTAAAATGAGACCAATATAATAGCAATCTGATGTTTGTAACTTGAGATATGCCTTCTTGAATATGACCTGTGCAGTATGACTACCTCAAGAATGCTTCCAATTTATTAGTTTATTTTTAGTCTAATAATCTATGATTGATTTCAAAGTATGGGAATATTGTTGGTAGAGAATACTAGTTCCCTAATGATATCTTTATATGCCATAATGCATTCTTACATTCTCACATTTGCATTTAGAAAGAATAGCAAGGAATGAGCATATTTCCATGCACGTACACATATATGAGAACATTAAAGAATAAAGAGAAAGAAATAAAAGAAATAAATTGTAGAATCATCCTCTAAAGAATATAATTAAAGAAGTTCAAATCTGAAATTTATTTAAGGAAATGTAAAAAGATAAGAGAAGAGAAGGTTGTTGCGATGGGGAATCCGTGAGTGACCAAGAAGAAGAATAGCCCACATGCACGCCGCCTTTAGTGAGCGGCCTCAGAATAAGAAAGAAGAATTTGTATAGTTCGTTAGAAGTGCATGTGGATGAGGACTGTACCCAGCAGAGCATACTTACATGCATGCCGCCTTTAGTGAGCGGCCTCAGAATAAGAAAGAAGAATTTGTACAGTCCGTTAGAAGTGCATGTAGATGANGCCGCCTTTAGTGAGCGGCCTCAGAATAAGAAAGAAGAATTTGTACAGTCTATTAGAAGTGCATGTGGATGAGGACTCTACCCAACAGAGCATACCTACATGCACGCCGCCTTTAGTAAGCAGCCTCAGAATAAGAAAGAAGAATTTGTACAGTCCGTTAGAAGTGCATGTAGATGAGGACTGTACCCACTCACATGGCCGAGGTTCTGAATCCATGCCTCAATCGAGTCCAATCAGCAAAGAAAGAATAGAAAGAGAAGAAAGAAAGAAAGAATAGAAAGAAAGAATAGAAAGAAAGAACAGAAAGAATAGAAAGAAAGAACAGAAAGAAAGAAAGAAAGACTAGAAAAGAAACAAAGAAAGAAATACAGAGAAAAGAAAATGCACATCCTATGCATTTGTGCATATGCATTATATTTATGCATGATACCATTTCCACTATCCTGAGTAGTGCGAAACTAGAGTTATAGAAAGAGTAGAGAAGAATATAAAAGTTTGATGTAAGGAAAGAAAATCAGAATAAAAGCAATGGAGATAGAAGGGTAGCATTGCGGGTTTACTTACTGAGCAATTAGTGCTCACCCCATTGTTTTCAATGTTTTGTAGGTAGTAGATAAGATGCGGTCTGGAGGAACGTCAAGTAGCGGAGGAGAATGGCACCACTGTCTGAGATTACTTTGTACTTATTTTTGTTATATTGTTACTTAATGTAGAGATTTGTATATAAAGTCAAATTTATTTTGGGCCCACTATTACATTCTTATGCACATATATATTTTCTATAACATGTTAGTGAGTTTTACTTATATTTTTCCAAAGAACATACTAGCTAGAAGGAATATTACACCCCTCCCAAAACCATGAACACCCATAGGTTGGAGAAGAGAATTTTTAAAATGAAAAATTATGCACTATTATCCTTGAACCAATCAGTTTGGCTAGCACATCGAATCCTTTGGTGATCGTCATCTTGTCTTCGTGTGGATATCGATCGTTCATTCCCATATTGGAGTGGAAGCAAATCCAAATCAATTGAAGGAGCCTCCAAAAGCTGGTATGAAACTTGTAATTATGTTTATTATAATTGCCATGCATGAATGACGTAAAATGGGTATAAGGATCTTAGGGTTTTTGGTTTGTGGATCAGGAAAAGTTTTAATGTACACTGCATTCACTCGATCCGTAAACCTACACAGATGGCATCTTCTGAGTATATGTTTGGATCACTAGTGAGAACTTGGTTCCTAAGAAAGAATAGAATAGAATAGAAAGAATAGAAAGAAAGCATAGAAAGAAAGAATAAAAAGAAAGAAAGACTAGAAAAGAAAGAAAGAAAGAAATACAGAAAAATAAACAGAAAACAAAATAAGAAAAATAGAAAAGAAAATGCACATTTTATGCATTTGTGCATTTGCATCATATATATGCATAATACCATGCCCATTATCTTGAGTAGTGGGAAATTAGAATAGAGAAAGAATAGAGAAAAAACAGAGGGAAAAACAGAGAAAGAACAGAGAGAAAAATAGAGTAAGAGTAGAGAAAGAATAGAGAAGAATGGGGAAGTGTGAAGTAAGGAAAGAAATTCAGAAGTTAAGCAGCGGAGAGAGAAGGGTAGCATAGCAGGTTTACTTACTGAGCAATTAGTGCTCACCCCGTTGTTTTCAATGTTTTTGCAGGTAATAGGTGAGATGCGGTCACTTGGAACATCATGCAGCGGAAGGGATAGGCAAAACTGTCAAGTTACTATTTTGAGACTTTATTATATTATGTAAAGATTTATATATAAAGAAAAATTAAAAATGGGCCTATAATCTTATACTCGTTTATATATATATTTTCTTATATATATTTAGTGAGTTTTATTGTTATTTTATGAGTATACTAGCTAGAAAGAAAGTATTACAGTGCAACCCTAGAATGATGTGGGTATATCTATAAAACTCTTCATTGACCGAACCATACCCAAAAAGGTATAGTTCTTCCTTTCAAACACTCCATTGTGTTGAGGTATATAGGGAGGTGTGAGTTGAGATACTATCCCATAATTCTTTAGGTATGCATCAAACTCTGAGCTTAATATTCTTCTCCCTCGTTGGATCGGATTGATACTCTTGCCTAGTTGATTATATACTTCATTCCTAAATTCTTTGAACTTGTCAGATTTATGTCTCATTAAATAGACATAAAAAAATCTACTGAATTCATCAGTAAAAGTGATGAAGTAAAGATATCCACCTCTAGCTTATACTGTTAGTGGTTCACATACATCACTATGGATGATGCCTAACAGTTCTGTTGCCCTTTCACTGTGTCCAATAGAAGGTGAATTGATCATTTTGCCTAATAGGCATGAATTGCATACCTCATAAGACTGGAAGTCAAATGGGTCTAAAACTCCATCCTTATGGAGTTTTACGATGCGAATCTGATTCATATGACCCGGCCTACAATGCCATAGATACGTTTGATTAAAGCAATAATACTTGGCTTTCTTATTTTCAAGATTGAATAATTTATTATTTTTTAAACCAAGAATATATAGAGCATTAAGTAATTAAGTAGTTCCATATTGAATACCATCCAAACTAAAAGATAATAACCCATCTGTTATAAAAAACTGATATCCAACATTGTCCAAAGTAGACACAGAAATAATGTTCTTAGAAACTAATTTAACATAAAAACGATCTAAGAGTTCTAATATAAGGCCCAAAGGCAAAGATAAATAATAAATTCCTACGGCTAATGCAACAACTCACGCTCATTTTCCAACTCATAGGTTGACCTTTCCTCGATCTAGCAATCCACTCTATCGCCGTCCCTACACAGAAGTGCGAATATGAGAACCACATCCAGTGTAAAGGAGAAAGATTAATTTCAATCATATACATACCTTTGGAAGAAGATGCAAAGTTCTTCTTGCTTGTTGGGAAGGCCTTTCAATGTTTCCTCTAGTGGCCAGGATTTCCACAATGAAGACAAACATCCTTCCTTTCTTCAATAATTCATTTCATTGACTTATGAGCATTTTGGTCTACACTTGAGTCAACTTCAACTATCATAAATGCCTTTGGCATATTCATGCCTAGCTCGTAAGCCTCTAACATATGCAGAATTTCTTGTAGGGTTTTCATCTCATTTTTCTCAACAAAGTCATGGAAAAATTGAGAAAATGAATCTAGAAAGGACTATAATATTATATCTATTGCTAAATCTTCATTTAGTCCACATTAGCATCAAGCGTGTTCATATATTCGGCCAACTTGAGTACATGAATGCCAACTTTGGTAGCCCCATCGATCTTGCTCCTGAATAACAATTGTGACACCTTATACTTTTCTTTATTTCGAAGAGTATAAACAATGGTAGGTAAGTCCATATTTCCATACTGCCTTTGCAATGGTGGTGTCATTGATGCTAACAAGATGAACCTTGTGACTTTTATTTTAGTATTATGAATACCTTTCATGTAAACGTACCCATTCTATTATATGGAACTATTAATTGGCTTTGGTGATAGAGCCTCTTTGATGGTATACAATATTCGTCGTGGGACCTAAGTATATCATTGGTAGTTCTATACTAGCCCACGAAACTTTCACCATCGAACTTATTTCCTAGATCGATGATTAATCGCAGGGTTGCCGTGTTCACTATGAAAGTGAATCTACAAATGATAAATTTAAACAGAGTTAATACTATGTTAATTAATAAGGTCTTTTATCAATCAATTGCTCCCACTATTTTACTCAATCTCAATAGCCCTCACTATTAAACTCGGGAGGCTCGTTAGTCATCCTAGTGAGCCGAAATCCCATCATTTTTATCTAAAACTTCATAGGGACGAACAAGTTAAAATAGGATGATTAGGTAGGTCAACAAACTTTAATCTACACCATCTAATAGCATCAACTATTAAACTTAAATGTAAATCAATCCAACAAACCGATTACACAATCCAATGGCATCAACTATTGTCCTTAAGTGTAACTTTTGGATCAGTGAGTTGGACACTACATGTCCTCTTGTGCTTTATTAAGTGCACTACTCTACTATGCATCTAGTGTATTTGTCAACCTTCATGGTGGTGAACAAGCAAAATACACCTAGTTAAGTCGAACCCATCACTATTCAGGAAAAGCTCCAATGAATAATTAACCTCCCACTGGTAGAAGTGTACTCTTCGCGGGGGCAAACAAGGCCATGACAAACAGTGGTTTGATTAATCCCATAGTGATGGAAGGCATATGGTTATTTGTGACTTAATATCTTAATCGAGGATTCTTGATTTTATTGTCTCACCAATTTTATTATCTTTTTAGCATGTTATAGTCTAGCATGTTAAAACATTCAACTTTAGCATGCTTTCTAAGATAAAAATAAATGTGTCAATACATGGCCAATCTAAAACTAGACTCCCCGAGCTTTGAGGAATTGGTAGGTCAACCTAGGTTCATACAATTTATTACAAAACTTCTTTGTAGTCTTTGGGACTCGCTTCATGCCTTTGCTCCATCTTCATTACAACAATGATATAACCCTATTCTAAATTACATTGAATAAAATAGGAACCTCGAGTTACATTTGAGGGGATTTAGATGAGAAGAGAATACATTGAGAGTAAAGAGACATGCATGACATGTAGGCCCTATTTAATAATTATAAAAAGGAAATACAAGCATTCATCCCATAATAAATAATAAACCTAAGGTTGATGGCCAAGTACTGAACAACATGCATATTTAAACATCAATCAAATATAGCATATCATTTAAAACTCAAATTTAATTTTACTAGGTAAATTACGTTTACCACTTTTAATTCTTATTGGTCCCCAAACTTGCAAAATTTGTAGTTTAGTCCCTATTCAATTTGAAAACAAACTAAATAGTTCAGATCAGCAGCAACTGCTCTATCTTATGGCCAGTGAAAGGTTCAAAATACCAGCTTGTAATTCCCAAAATGTATTTCTC
Organism: Pistacia vera; assembly: GCF_008641045.1. NCBI lineage: Eukaryota > Viridiplantae > Streptophyta > Magnoliopsida > Sapindales > Anacardiaceae > Pistacia > Pistacia vera. The sequence goes on from NW_022196407.1 coordinate 220,779, forward strand.
CCACAATATCGGGAAGGACCCCTTACCTATCAATTTCCACATAAAAGCTCGCGGGAAACAACTCATTGATTAGGGTACTACCAACAATGATCAGCAACATCCCTATAAGCCCAAAACGGGCTTCTTCCATTGGGCTACGCATGTTATCGCGCAACCAAAACACCCGGGTTGCTACGCACATGAATGCATAGCCTTAGCTTGTCATGGGCAGCGTAGGGGAGGGCAGGCCATGCGCAGGAGCGCATGACCTATGACAAGCCATGGTTAAGCATCATGCATGGGTGTGCTTCACCAATAATAGGCCACGGGCAAAGCCCGTAGTTGTGCGTGGCTAGGGATAACGCCGCTCGCAAACATCGCTACACCAGAACAGGTGCCTAAGTTAGCGACAGGCGCCTGAAACCCACATGTAGCCCATAATGGCCAATCGTGCATTTAAATGCATGGCCAAAGGCCCTAGTAGCCATGCGTTTAAGCACATGGCCAAGGGCCAGCAAGGAATAGGTCGCGCGTGACCAAGGACAAGCAAGCTACGGCTATGTGCTCGAGCGCATAGCCACCACATGGGGCTACGCACAACCTTGGTACAATCATTGCACACCAATACTTGCAACCCTACAACAGCCATGTTTTTAGGGTTTTTACAACCCTAATCGAACCAATGTCATTGTTCATCAATTGAATTAAAAACAGATTTAACCAATTTCAATTTAAACATTTGAAACAAAAACCCTAACATGCAATTTTCTATCAAATCAGCTAACATGTTAATAACAAAAAACATATATCAATCCAAGCTCTGATACCACTATATGGTTATGGTTGAATGATACGCAAAATATAAAACAAAAATTTATTCAATTTAAACTATTAATCCCACAATCAAGATTGATATATACAATCCGTTTATAAAAATAAAACAACCCATACATGGTTTGTTGTTATTACCTGCATTTGGAGGCTCCTTCGAGTTTATTTGATTTACTTTTTGCTAGTCGACTTAAGATGGAATCGCTTCTGAGAAGTCCACACAAAGGCAAGAAGGCTAATCCACATACAAGGAAGTTTGCTAGAATCCTTGGGTACAAGAAGAGAGAACACGCAATTGAGAGAAGGAAATTCTCTCCCAAAAGCAATAGGTGGCTAGGGTTTTTTGCTTCGGAGAAAATAATGAACTTACTTTTCTTATATAGTGGGGAATAAAATATTCCCCATTAAGAATAGGAATATCATTATTCCTATTTTGGAATAGGATATTTCCCAATTAAATATACCTTCCTATTTTGCATAGGATATTTCCCCATTTAAATAAACATTCCTAATAAAAAATATGAATATTTATTTATCCATATATTTGATTGATGGGATATTAAATATATTTAATTATATTAAATACATTTATTCCATATATTTAATCCATATTAATATTAATGTTTTATATCAATATTAATATAATTACAACTTTGCTAAATTAATTTCAATATAAATATTGAATGTTGGCAACGACCTTCAGTGAATTTAATTGCACAAAAAAATTACCAAAATACCCTTTTCGTCCAAAAGATGAAATGAACCTTCATTTTCATTCTCAATAAAACTACCTTTAATGTGCGTGACCCGTAGGCTCTTTATTATGTTGGCGGTGACTGGATTTATAATTAAGCATAAACTAATTAGTGTTTCGTACACCAATCAAGATTGGCCTCTAGCAAGGCATCACAATTACTCAACAAATAAAGATTCAGTGAAGTGGCTTCCTTTCAACAGTATGGGTGTCGTGCAATTCCAATCCTTTCATCATCATTTATCTCATCAAGGTTTGAAGTACAGAAGTAGTGTCAACTTTAATGAATGTACCTTGATCTGTTTATATTCGGTTGTCAAATCAACAACCATATAAATTAGATTCAAGTACCGACTCGATTCCACTGCAGCCACAGATTTTGCAGTAGTAATTCCTAACTTAATATTGCAGCGAGATAATTTCTCCTATAACCAAGAGTGATGAATCCTTTGTTGATCCACTGTAGCTATAGTGTACTTTTCGATGTAACCAACGACTACCATGTTGAGAACTCTAAATAGGATTATGTTAGGCTAGTGTCAAATTACACCAATAATTACACAAGGCGCTCTGGTGGCCTCAAGTCGAGGGATCACATGTACCTTCGTCTGTTGGAGGATATATTCCATAGACACTAGCATTACGATCTTGTTTGGAATCCTTCGGTGGGTCAGTCTAGTGAACTTGTCATTATCAAGTGCCTATGCATTGTACCAGGCTGTCACCTAACAACCTTGACATGTGAGAACTGTCACTACCTTTCGGTAGGGTCGTTTAACGCTGTGATTGCCTTACTATATAATATGTGTCCTCGGTCAAATTAATACTTGGGCTATGAATAGTTCTAGAATGGCCACCATATGTGATCATAGGCTTCTCACAATTAAGATTTAAAACACTTAATTCCCTCATCACGGTTCAACCCTTCTAAGGACATATATCAATATATATAAGAATATATAAATGAATGCTATGATATAGAAGTTATGCCTTTATTGATATTCAATAATATTATTACAAATGTCCTAATACTATTGGCTCTAGTGCACCTATCCTAACAGGTGGAACGATCATACTAGAATCCTAAAGTTGTACGATATGATAGTTGGTGTCAGGAACGACCACTTACAATGGTGGAATGCCATAACCTCTGTGTCTACAGGCTTTTCAGAGCTGCGTTAAGTGCAACAATGACTCTTTACTTCAAAGGGGAGTGATGAGCAATAAATAGGGCATTTTATTGCTAAGAGACACAGAGAAAATATCAAAGACACAAATTCATATAAAAAACATTCTCACATAATCCCTTGTGCTAAAAATCCAAATCAAATAATCTATTTCTTGTATTCATTTGAAAACATTTGAGAGTATTGTTCTTGTTGTGTGTTCCAGCCTAGTTTTAGAGGTAATCTTTCACATACTTTTATTTAAACATCTTATGGACAAAATCATGTAAATCTAAGAGGCGAAATCCTGTCAATCTATTGTAAAGAGGCAAAATCTTGTCAAATTAGTGTATTTAGCATAATCTGATTCTAGTGGAACTTTGAGGTTACCTTGAAGAAGTAAGTGTAGGAGGCTTATGTCTAGAGCTCCGAACCACTAGAAATCTCTGAGCATTTCTTCTCTCTCAACTTATTTGTTATTCCTTGCATATTTACTTGAAGTATCATTATCATTTGCACTCATTCATTACTTATATTTATAAAACTCTCACATTTATTGCTTAACATTGCTTATTCCTATTGTTTAGCATCATTCTCATTTATTGTTTGTCTTTGTTGGTGTTTTATGTTCATAACTTTTTTGGGTTGGTGAAAGTTTTGATTCTTCAATTATTTTGATAGAGTCCTATTCACCCCTTCTAAGAATATTTACCATATAAGGTTTTACAATTGGTATTAGAGCTTGGGCTCTTGTGTAGAAAACCTAATGGTTTCAAGAGTTAATCGATCTAGATATGGCTAGTACATCAACACCTCTCTTTAATAACGGTCATCGTACTAAAACACCCCCATTGTTTTGTGGTGTAAACTGCACACAATGGAGAATTAGGATGAGACTTCATATTAGGTCCATAGATTGCATTTATATTGTTGATTTGTGTGAGATTGCATCCAAAGACTTTGTATTTTGTCCATAAAAGATGAAGATAGTTGGCTTTGGCATAGAAGATTAGGTCATGCAAGCATGGATGTTTTTGCAAAGCTTTCAAAAAGAGATTAAGTGCATGGTTTGCCTAAGCTTGTTGTAAAAAGGATCATGTTTGTGATGCATGTGCAAAAGGCAAACAAACTCATGCTTGTTTTAAATCAAAGAATGTTGTATCAACCTCAGGACCTTTACAATTGTTGCATATGGATTTGGATGGTCCTACAAGGACAACTAGTGTACAAGGTAAGCCCTGTTGTTTTGTGATTGTTGATGATTATTCATGTTTTACATGGGTGTTATTTCTTGTGCATAAAAATGATGCATTTGAATCATTCTTGCGTTTGCATAGGAAATTGCAAAATCAAGTAGATTATGCAATTGCATGCATTAGAAATGATCATGGAAAGGAATTTGAAAATACATTCTTTGAATCATATTTCAATGAGCATGGCATTGAGCATTAAATTTCTACACCTAGGGCTTCTCAACAAAATGGAGTTGTTGAGAGAAGAAAAAAAGTTTTAGTTGAAATGGCTAGGACCATGTTGTGTGAGCATGATATGCCTAGCTATTTTTGGGCTGAGGCGGTTAATACTTCATGCTATATCATTAACAGAGCTATGATTAGGTCAATCCTTAAGAAAATTCCCTATGAGTTATTCAAAGGGAAAAAGCCAAATATTACATATTTTCATCCCTTTGGTTGCAAATGCTTTGTGCTTAACAATGGTAAGGACAACCTTGGAAAATTCATTGCCTAATTGAATGAAGTAATTTTCCTTGGTTATTCTTCTATTGTGAAAGCGTTATTGATGTATCTTCTTCTAAGGATGCAAGGAATAACAATGAAGAAGAAATTGATGAGCTGATGAAAGAACTTAAAATGAAAGAAAAAGCTTCACCACCATCCATCAACGAAGAAGAAGAACATCAAGAAGAGGTCAATGAGGAAGATGATACATTTATGGAACCTTAAGAACCATCAAGGGAAATCTCATTTCCAAGAGTAAGAGGAGAAGTGAGAGATGCGCAAATCATTAGTGATCCTGCTTAAGGAGTAAGGACTAGAGCCTCGATGAGGAATACATGCCATTACATAGCATTCTTGTCTCAAAACCCAAGAAAGTGGATGAAGTGCTTTGTGATGAAAGGTGGGTTCTCGCAATCCAAGAGGAGCTAGATCAATTTGAGAGAAGAAAGGTATGGAATCTTGTGCAAAGATCATCCTATCATTGGTTCCAAATGGGTGTTCCAAGACAAGATGAATGAAGAAGGTGTTAGAGTAGGTGCCTTGAGCCAATCATATTGTTGTATGTTGACTTTGTGGATCATGAATATTCAATATATAAAAGACACTAATTATATTATGTAAAGCATATTTCATATGTATGTATTAATATATGCCCTTAGACTGGTTGAACTGTGACGAGGGAATCAAGTAGTGATAAGTCGTGATTGTGAGATCCCTATGATCACTTATGATGCACATTCTAGAAATGTCTGTAGATACAGTATTATCTTGACTTAGGGCATAGATAATACAGTAAGGTTATCATAGTGTTGAACGACCTTATTGGAAGGTACTGACTAATCTCACATATCAAGGTTGTTTGGTGACAACTTGGTACGGCGCATGGGTGCTTGTGATTCACGATTCACTAGATTGACCCATTAGAGGAAACCATATAGATGGTAACACCATTTTCCATAGATTACATCCTTTAATAGGTGGTGGTACACGTGGTCCTTAGACTTGAGATCACCAGAGCGTTGTGTGTACATATTGGTGTAGTTTGAAACTTACCAAACGTAATCCTATGAGAGTTATCAATACCGGAATGATTGGCTATATCAAGAAGTACATCACGACTATGGTGGATCAACAAAGGATTCATCACTCTTGTGTTTAAGAGATATTATCTCGGTGAGATTCTAATGAAGGACAACGACCTTGGAATTTGTGGCCACAATGGAATCGAGTGAAAGCTTGATTGGTCGATTGGTCCGATCATCAAATCTGAATAGGTCAAGGTGGTTTATACTTGAAGCCGACATTATTTCTATGCTTCAATACTTGATGAGATAATATATGATGAAAGGATTTGATTGCGCAGTAACCATATTGTTCAAATGTAGCGAATTATGCTAAATCTGAATCCATCCGGTGGCCTAATGCCTTATTATGGGCCAATCTTGGTCTGTGTGTAATGAGATGATTGATTGGGTGTCGATCGTGATATTACATACTACCAACGAGATGAGGAACCCTTGGGTCACAACTTAAAAGGCAATCTAAAGAAAAGAATATGGGAGGGGCATTTTCATCATTTATTGACAATTGGGTATTCTAGTAAATCTTACGGAGCAATTAAATTTGCTGGAAAGGTTGTTACCTAGATCCAATCCCATATTGGATTTAATATGTAAGATTGATTATTTATTTAAACATATGTATATATATTGTTGTATATATATTGTAAATAAATAAACCGGCAATATTTAAATATATATAAGTGTATATATGTTTTAAATATTGAAAGAATGTTATTAATGGATAAAATTAATAATGGGGAAATACCCGAGATATGATTTTGTTCTGGAATCATGGACACTAATGAATTAATTAGTGGAAGGGTATTATTGTAAATAAACCTTCAAGGGATTTTTAGGGCAACCCTATAAAACAGCACTTCTCTCTAAAAATCAAATAACACTCTCTCATTCCTCTCCTGGTCGTGGAGAGCATAGGTTCATTGAGAGAAATTTTTCTCTCAACCCTAATCATAGTCATCTTCTTTGGTCTTCACATCAAGATCTAGTAAATCTCTTGTGTTGATCCTTGCCTTTGAGTGGATACCAGTGTTTCAATCCTACACTTGGATCATGAGCATTTTATGTTAGAGTAGATGCCCTGGAGCCAATAAATTATTGTAGAATTGACTCTTTATAATAATGTTCATTAATCAATAAAATGCATTTTATTCTATATCGCGTAAATCATTATTATTGCACTATGTATTGATATATATCCTTAGAATGGTAGAACTGTGACGAGGGTATCAAGTGTTTCAAATCTTGATAGTGAGAACCCTATGAGCACATATGGTGGCCATTCTAGAAACGTCCGTAGCCCTAGTATTATTTTGAAGTAAGGGCACAGATAATACGGTAAGGCTATCATAGTGTTGAATGACCTTGTCGAAAGTCGGTGACTAATCTCACTTGTCAAGGTTGTTTGGTGACAACCTGATGCAACACATGGGTGATTGTTGTGGGCGAATACACCGCAGCAAGTTCACTAGACTGACCCACCATAGGATTCCATATGGATGATAACCCCAGTGTCTATGGAACAAATCCTCTAACGAATGGTGGTGCATGTGATCCTTAGACTTGAGATCACCAGAGCACCTTGTGCACCGATTGGTGCAGTTTGACACTAGCCTAACGTAGTTCTATTCAGAGCTGTTAGAATGGTGGTGATTAGCTGCATCAAGGAGTGTATCAAGACTATGGTGGATTGACAGAGGATTCATCACTCCCGGATACGAGAGAAGTTATTTCACTACACAATTCAGTATATGGCAATGACAATAAAACTGTGGCCACAGTGGGATTGAGTTGTTGCTCTATCCAGATTATAATACAGGTCATTAGTCCATAAACTGAATACATAATGTCAAGAGTAACCGAAGGTTGACACTATTTCTATGCCTTCGTCTCGTCGAGATAGTGTATGATGAAAGGATCGAATTGTACCGTAACCATATCATTGATAGGTAGTTGCTTTGTTGAATCCGAATCTATCGGGAGGCCGTGATGCCTTGCTAAGGGCCAATCTTGGTTTGTGTATTAGTGAGACGATTAATTGGTGTTAATCGCGATACTATACACTGCTGATATGATGAGGAGCCTATGGGTCACACACATAGAAGATAATTTAAGACTCAGGAAGAAAGAAGGGCGTTTTCGTCTTTTTAGGCGAAAGGGTATTTTGGTGATTTCACAGTGCAATTAAATTTGCTAAGGTCGTAGCCTTTATTTAATGCATTAGAAAAATTAAATAAGTGAAATTACGTTTAAATATGTGTTCGCATATATTTAATTAAATCATCATTATTGTTAAATGTTAATATAGATTAAATATATATTAATTGATTTTAATTGAGATATGATGAAATAAAAATAAAATATCTAATTGGGAGTGTTTGGTAACATGGGGTATTTGGGTTGGACCCCAAGGCTATTCCATATGGGAATAGGGCATTAAAGTTTTACTATAAAAGAAAAAGATTATTTGTAAAAACATAAGAGATTTTCATTAGTTTATTTTTCTTTGAAAAAGCATAAACACAACAGCCCCAAACACTCTCCCACGGCAGAATTTATTTTTGCCTAAAATCAATTTCATTGATTTTTCTTCTTGATCTTAAAGCTAAGGAGGATCTAGCAAATCCCTCCTTATTTCTTTGTGATCGTCTTCGTGTTGACTACGTGGGTTCGATCCTACACTTGGGTCGGTAGCAAAACGTTCATTGACAAATTTGGAGGAGCCTCCAAACGTGCGTATGTTTTTCTAAACTCATGATTAATTTTTGCAGATTTCTATTTTAACATAAACTGTAAAATTGTACCTTTGATCTTGGCTCAATGGGAACGATCCTTGTTATTATGATTTTGTTTTCCGTTGCGTATATGGATCGTTTCCTAACATTTTAAATATGGATTTTGAAAAAGAGGTGGAGCCTCCGAATGTGGGTAAGGTTATGAATCATTCATGGGTCTTATTTGTTTTATAGCATATGAACATCGTCATACTCATATTTGGATTTCGGTGCTTAATAGTGTTTAATTAGTAAATTTTTGTTTTCTGTTGTGTTGTTCTTTTGATTAAAACACTAATAGTGGTATCAAAGCCTCTTATATGAGTTTTCGGTGTTTTGATTTTATGCTGGAAGTATGTGATTTAAAAATTGCATGTTTAGGGGTTTGTTTTAATTGATTTTGATTTGGATTAATTGAAATGAAACTTCGATTGTTGTGTTTGGGAAATACTGAAAATCTCGTGTTAGATCTGATTTTTGAAGAAATTAGAGAAACTAATGAGACCGAAAAAGCAAAAATCCCTCATAAACGATATTAAGTCTATTAACACCTTCCAACATCATGGACTTAGTGAAACCATAGATCGTTGTTACCTTTTTGACCAACGAAGGGTATGCTTCTATCAATTGGAAGCTAAGTCGCATTGGATCTTTTCCTTAATGATATTGGGTTAGACTTAACTCGTAGTTTTGGCTTTTCGATCAACGAAGGCCAAAGATGTACTAGAGGCAAATGTAGAGAAAGTACAATTTTTCAACTTCATGGGAGATATGTAGTATCTACTCTACGGATCCAAGAGATGCACTTGAGGTCAATGGTCGATGCTAGTGGATTGTGTAATTGGTTTGTTTGCACAATTTATATTTGAGGATTAGTGGTCGGTGCCATTAGCTAGTATAAATTGAGTTTGTGGCCTACCTAGATCAATTAATCTTTGGCTTTTCAGTCAATGAAGGTTAAAAATGGAATTGATGGGATCTTGGTCCACTAAGAAAGCCAATAGGCTTTCCTGAATCAGATAGTGCGAGCTATTAAGACTTGAGGAAAATAGTGGGAGTGTTTAATAATTAAAAGACCTTGATTAATTAAATATTATATCATGATATTGACTCGCTTTATTTTACACTTGTAGAAATCTCAAAATGACAAACAACGTTGAGTTATTGCAATCATTCATCCAAAAGAGAATCAAGTTTGATGGTGAAAACGTCGTTAATTGGTATAGAAGTGTCAACCACTTCCTCAAGTCAAACAAAGGCTTATACACCATTGAGCAGGCTGTCTCACCAGAGCCTGCCGGTAGTTTTCTCCAACAAATTGGATGTTCACACAAGACCGATGTTGAGTTGATAAGGTACATTGTGTTATCGTCAATGATACCATTACTGCAATTGTAGTACGAGGAAATGGACTTACCTACCATTTTCAACACACTTCATGATCAGAAGAAGTATATGGTATCACAGTCACTGGCTAAATGCAAGATGGATGAGGGTGCCAAAGTTAGGCTCATGTATTTAAGATGTCAAAGTACATTGAGACCCTCAAGGCTTTGGGATGTGCTTTTGATGAAGGTCTAGCAATAGACCTAATCTTACGATCCCTACCTGATAGTTTTTCTCCATTTGTTCATGATTATGTTAAGAACAATGAGAAGAAAACCATACCTGAGCTTTTGGAAGAGTTTGAGGCTATTGAGCTTGGCAATGAAATGTATGAGGCATTGATGTTAGTTGAAGCTGACTCAATGTAGATCATGAAGCTCAGAAGTCGTTCGATGGAACATTTGTGAAAAGAAAGATCGTTTGTCCTCATTGTTGCCATCCCAGCCACTAGATAAAGCATTGCAAGGACTTGCAAGGACTTCTTAATGAACAAGAAAAAGATTGTTGCTGCATCTTCTTCTGAAGGTATGTTCATGATTGAAATAAGCTTATCTCCTAACACATCTTGGGTCATTGACACAGGATGTGCATCTTACATTTGTACTAATGTGCAAGGACTGCAATAGAGTAGATTGCTCAGCCAAGAGGATGTAGACATACGCGTTGGGAACAGGCCCAGAGTTACGGCTCTAGTTGTAGCTGTTTATCAGTTATCTTTGCCTTTGGGGCTTATCTTAGAACTTATGGATTGTTATTATGTACCTTCCATTTCTATGAATATTATTTCGGTGTTCGCTTTGGATAGTTTTGTATATCATTTTTTAATGTCTAATGGATTGACGTCTTTTAGCTTGAATGGTATTCAATATGGAAATGCTAGGTTACATAATGGTTTATATATTCTAGATATGGATAAAATGATGTTCAATCTTGAAACTAAGAAAGCCAAGACTGGCAATCTTAACCAAACATTCCTCTAGCACTGTACGCTGGGTCATGTCAATAAAACTCGCATAACAAAACTCCATAAGGACGGAGTCTTTGACCTATTTGATTTTCAATCATATGAGGTATGCAAGTCATGCCTTTTAGGAAAGATGACCAAGTTTCCTTTCACTAGAAACAATGAAAGATCTACAGAACTGTTAGGGATCATCCATAGTGATGTATGTGGTCCTATGACAATTCAGGCAAGAGGAGGGTATTCTTGTTAGTGTTTTAATTGAGAGAATCAACATAGTATAATACCCAAGATGTTAAAGGTATGTTCCCAACTCAAAATAGTCCTTTAGATATAAATTTTATGTTAAAAAACATAAAATCTAACTAAGGGCAAAATAGTCTATTCGAATAGTATTAATCAATTATCCATAAAAAGGTATTACGGTAAAAATAGTCATTTTACCTATGGATAAGCATTACAAAAAGTCAAGGATGAGTAAGCTTAATTGCATTTAATGGCATTAATAAAATAATAATTATGTTTCGTGCCAAATGACTAAATTGCCCTCATATGAGTAATTAAGGACTTATGAGTTAGATAATTAAAATAGTTGGGCCAATAAGGTAATTACATGTTATAAGGGAGATGAAAATGAAAATTCAATAAATTTTATCCATAAATTTCGTTCCAGGGAGAAGAAGGAACCATTTTCTTCAACGTTTTACCATTTTCTCTCAAATCCCACCGTAACTTCTCTAATCCAAGTTTTCTCTATCTAGAGATCAAAGAAGATTGGCCTAATTTTCTTCAAGGGAGCAAGAATTGTGGGAAAATTTCTTCAAAAAGGTGAGGAAGAACCTCCCCATGAGTTTAGGAATTATGCTAGGGTTTGTAGATTTTAATGAAACCTTGAATTAAAGCTTTAAGGCATAGAATTAGTTGATGGCAAGTGTAGTTGAACTCATTAATGTTATTTATTGCCTTGAATTCATTATACATGAATTTATTGCCATTTATGTTTTATGAGTTGTTATATTTAATTGAAGAAGATGAAGTATAGATGTTGATTGTGGCAAAACTTGTCGTATTGGAGGCCACATGGTGTTGAATTGCTATTAGAAGTGTTGGTGTGATGATATGAAGTGCTTAAGACGCTAAGAAAAGTTTGATCGGCTAGACGTTGGATGATTCATATGCATTTAGTTGCAAAACATGAGTTATGATGTTATTTACATTATGAGATGATTTGTACTCATGTTAGATGATATTTAGATGTTATGTCATGACATGTGATGTGTGTGCAATATGTTTACATACTTGCTTGTATGTGTACACTTGATGTTTTATATGGCCATGGGATAAAATGATGAAAAGCATATGAATTAGTAAGAAAAGGGAAGCATACCTAGATGTAGAAGATAAAGGGTATGTTAATAAATATCTTTAAATGAAGGTCGGATGACACATTTACAATAGAATGCAAAAATAGATTGTGTGAATAGAAAGCAAAAATTTAAAGTGTCCTTTGTAAATATCATCAAAGCAATAAAATGTTTCTTCATCAAATTAGTACTTGTAAGTTTTTCTCATTATTTCTTTTCTTTTCACATTTATTACACTATACATTATTATGGTATCAGAGCCAAGTAGTATCAATAGAAGTAAGGAATTAGGAATTAAAAATTGCACAAATTAACATCTATTACCGTAGTACTGTAGCAAACACTGTTAAAAATTACCATCACTGTTCACTTTTACTGTTCTCACTGTAGCAGTACTGTTCATTACTGTTCATCCATAGCCCTGTTCATTTCTTGGTTGAATTAAGGGTTAGATAAATCTAGAAGAACCCTAGAATTGGTTCTAGTTGTGCTTGGTCAACCTGGAAGGCACGCTTTGTCAGCTTGTAACCATTAGTCAGCCGTGTGTTAGGTGGTCCCATGATCTAGGAGAGAAACTGGAACTTTTAGATTAGAATTGTTTTAGAGATGTCTAATTTCTTAAGGAGATTAAGGAGATTAGGAAGTAGCAGTAGGCGAGATGATAGTAGTAGCAGTAACGCTATTAGAATTAATAATCAACAACAAAGCACAGACAATTATAAAGAATTATTGAAATCTATTAACACTCAAGAAATTAAAATGGCAAAAATAGATCAACACTTACATAACTGGAACATACCACCAGTTAAAAAAGACACAATGTATCAAATAGGTAGTTTTGAATTTATGTTAGATTACTCTATTAAAACAACAGAAGACACAATAATGATAACCAAATAAAGGGTTGAAGAAATTCAACTTCTTTCTGAAGAAGCAATACATAAATATAGACAAAACAATTATAAATTTTTACACATAGGATTAGTACAAGTAACAGTAAAAACATTATTTAGATTAGGACAAAACAGTCTTATGTTAGTAATGTTAAGAGATGCAAGAAATTTAACCTTTAATAACTCTTTATTAGCAGTACTAAATTCTAATTTAGAAAGTGGTCCAGTATATTTTGATTGTTATCCAAACTTTACAGTAGGTTTATATGATTCAACAATACTGTCTACATTGACTATTAACTTAAAAGCCTCTAATCTTACTTATCAAGATAACACTGACTATTAACTTAAAAGCCTCTAATCTTACTTATCAAGATAAAGCCCAACCAGTAGCATTAATATATAGGATTTATTACAAAGTTATGAATACCATAATGTTAATAAACGATCCATATACGCAGCGGAAAACAAAACAATAATACAATGATTGTTCCCATAGAGCCCAGATCAAAGGTATAATTTTACAATTTATATTAAAGTAGAAATCTGTAGAAAAATTAATCATGAGTTTAGAAAAACATACGCACATTTGGAGGCTCCTCCAAATTTGTTTTGAATGTTTTGCTACCGACCCAAGTGTAGGATCGAACCGACGTAGTCCACACGAAGACAATCACAAAGAACTAAAGAGGGATTTGCTAGATCCTCTTTAGCTTTAAGATCAAAGAAGAAAAATCAAATGAGTTGATTTTGGGCAAAATGGAATACTGCCGTGGGAGAGGAATTGGGGCTGTGGGCTTTTCCTTTTCAAAGGAAAAAGTAAATAATGAATTTATCTCATTTTTACAATTAACTTTTTCTTTTATATTAAAATTTAAGTTGCCCTATTCCCATATGGAATAGGCTTGGGCTCCAACCCAAACACCCCATGTTACCAAACACTCCCAATTAGATATTTATTTTTATTTCATCATTATCTCAATTAAAATCAATTAATATATATTTAATCTATATATTAACATTTAACAATAATGATGATTTAATTAAATATATGCGAACACATATTTAAACGTAATTTCATTTATTTAATTTTTCTAATAAATTAAATAAAGACTACGATCTCAGTAAATTTAATTGCACTGTGAAATTACCAAAATACCCTTTTGCCTAAAAATCGTGTTCTTAAAATTGCAGGCTTCGCCGCGGCAAGGAAAGAAGTTCATCGCAGTAACGTAAACTTTGGAATGTTTCGCGGAGGCGAAGAAAATTTTCGCCGGGGTAAAGAATTTGTTGGAATTTTTTAGAAAATTCTGGAACCCATGCCTAAGGGCAAAATAGTCATTTTACCCATAATTAGTTGAAAATGTGGGGAGTGAAAAGTAGTAGAATTTCATGGAGAATGCAATGGACATGAGGGTATTCTTGTAATTGACTAAAAGACAAAGATGGAATTTCATAGAAAGTACAAGGTCAAAATGGGAAAATATAAGTAATAAATGAGATATTAAGGGTTCAAGAATGAAAACCCTACCATTCTCTACCCCTCACATGCCACCTTCATCTCCAAATTCTCTCAACTTCTTCATCAAAATTCCAAGGCAATTTAGAGGATTTTTGGTTGGATTTTGGTAGATATTCAATCCTAAGCATCCAAAGGTAAGAATTCTTGCAATAAGATGTGAGATTAATTTTTAAAGTGTTGAATTCTTATAGTTTATATGCTTAGGGTTTAAGAAGAAGAGGAAGTCTACCAAAGAGAGAGATTCTAGTGTGGAACTACCCAAGTTCAAGGTAAGTAAATCCAACCCTAGCCCTTGATTTGAGCAATAATGTGTGTAGAGAAAGTTTTATATGTATTTTATATGCCTGAGTGTTGAGATTTGTTAATGGAATTGATGATGGTATTGATAATGATTCATGGTCAGAATTCCACCACGAGGAGTGATGATCGTGTTTATAGAAATTGATGGAAGTTTGGATGAGTGAAGGAAGAATTTGAGTAAAGTTATGAAGTGTATTTTCTCGGCCAGGTTTGAAGTTGTTTTTAGGGAGCTTTGCTCCAAAATTTTGGTGATTAGAGATTGTTATGGGAGTGGAATCACCTTAGTGCTTTATTTGTGCATACAAAGTGTATGATGAAATTTCATAGAGAAGTGCATGTATGAGTATGTTGATTTATTATTTTGATATGAGTTTGTAGATGGTAGAGAAAATAGAGAATGACATGTATACATGCCATATTGCATTCTTGCATTAAACATTCGAATTGAGAAAGAACAATAAGAAAAGTCCATCTACATGCATACATGCATATAAGAATATTAAAGAACAAAGAAAGAAAAGAAATTGAATACTAATCTAAAAGAAAGATAAGGAAAAAAAAAAAAGGTTGTTGCAATGGGGAACCCATGAGTGACAAGAAGAAGAATATTCTCACATGCACGTCACCTTCAGTGAGCAGCCTAAGAATAAGAAGAAGAATTTGTATAGTTCGTAAGAGTGCATGTGGGTGAGGACTGTACCCAGAAGAATATACCTACATGCACGCTGCCTTTAGTGAGCGGCCTAAGAAGAAGAAGAATTTGTACAGTCTGTAAGAAGTACATGTAGATGAGGACTGTAGTCACTCACACGGCCAGGGTTCCAAATCCATGCCTCAATCGAGTCCGATCGGCAAAGAATAAGAAAGAAAGAAAAGAATAGAAAGAGAAGAATAAGAAAGAAAGAAAAGAATAGAAAGAGAAGAGAGAATAGAAAGAAAAGAATAGAAAGAGAAGAGAGAATAGAAAGAACAGAAAGAAAGAAGAGAAATGGAAAGAAATAAAGAAAGAAACATAGAAAAAAGAGAGAGAAAACAGAATAAGAAAGCAGAAAAATAGAAAAGAAAGTGCACATCCTATGCATTTGTGCATTTGCATCATACCTAAGCATGATACTATGCCTACTGTCATGAGTAGTGAGAAATTAGAAATAGAGAAAGAATAGAGAAATTAGAAACCGAGAAAGAATAGAGAAGAATATAGAAGTGTGATGTAAGGAAAGAAATTCAGAATATGAACAATGAAGATAGAGGAATAACATAGCGAATTACTTACTGAGGAACTAGTGCTCACCCCACTGTTTTCAATGTTTTTGCAGGAAATAGGTGAGAAGCGGTCATATGGAACGTCGAGAAGTGGAGAGGGATGGCACTACTGTCCACTGTATTTTGAGATTATGTATATGATACTTTTGTTGTTGTAAAGAATTTAGTATATAAAAGTAAAGAAATTTTTGGGCCCAATATCTTCTACTTATATACTTATATGTTTTTATGACATATTTAGTGAATTCATATTATATTTCCCAAAGTATACTAGCTAGAAAGAGTTATTACATTATTTGTATCAGAGCCAAGATTTTGGGATTTGACAGTGTGCCTCTCCCGTCGCGTTGACGTTCCGTAGCCGACTGTAGTAAGTTATTTCTCTCCTTACTTATACTAGTAGATGAGTTATTTGAGTTGATTTATAGTGTTGGTATTATGTAGATGAGACATAGGACCCAAGCAAGCGGTAAGAATGTAATGAGTACGGGGGAACCTTCCAACCCGCTAGAACCTACTCCCCCTACTCTCAATGAAGCAAGGATCCGTAATATTATATAGCAAGTGTTAGTAGAGAGTTAAGGAAGAGTTGTACCAAAGAGAGTTGAAACCCCAGTTCGTGTATTGACCACTAGAGAAGAAAGAGAAAGGCCGGTACCCTCGATAGTGCATAACCGTATTGAGCCTATATATGGGTTGCCAAGTCAACATCAGTCGTCGGAATTCAGGTACCCATTAGAGGTAGAAGAGTTGTTTAGGTCCGTAGAGCGTACGACAAAACTTTTCCCCATGACCAATAGAGAAAAGATTCGGTATGTAAACTTTTTATTTAGAGGTGATGCCCGAATTTGGTGGGAATTGATGGAAGCGATTCCTAAAATAGAGGACACCATCTAATAGGTGGAATTATGATATCTTGCCCTCAAGCACTTGCTGACTTATTTTTTGACACCACTCATCAATAACTTGTTTTTCTTTAATCCCTTCCAGTAAAGTACAATGAATTTCTAACCTAGCAATCCTTCTCGGTATCACCTCAATCTGCTCCTTGCATAATTCTTCTAATAATTATTTCTACATTATGAGTCGGGACAAATAGGCTTTTCTACTCAAGGCATCAGCTACTACATTGGTTTTTCAAGGCTAATACTTAATCTCACAGTCATAATCTTTAACTAGCTCCAACCATCTCCTCTGTCTCATATTCAACTCCCTTTGAGTGAAAAAGTACTTCAAACTCTTATGGTCAATGTAGATATTACTCTTAGCACCATATAGGTAATGCCTCCATATCTTTAATGCAAAGACTACAGTTACCAACTCTAAATCATGTGTAGGGTATCTCGTCTCGTACTCTTTCAACTGTCGAGAAGCATAAGCTATTACTTTATCCAACTGCATCAACACAGCATCAAGTCCTTGAAGTGAGGCATCTGTGTAAATATCATAATCTACACCCTCCTATGGTAACACAATGATAGGAGTTGTAGTTAATCTTCTTTTTAACTCATGAAAGCTTTCTTCATAGGCATTCGACCATATGAAAAGTGTTCTCTGTTTAGTGAGAGCTGTAAGCGGCTTAGCCAACTGGGCAAATCCTGCTACAAACTACCGATAATAGCCTACTAGTCCTAAGAAACTTCTAACTTCCTTTACTGTCTTCGGCTTTTGCCACTCAAGAATCACCTCACCTTACTAGGATCCATTGATATACCTTCCTTTGAGATAATATGGCCTAGAAAGATAACCTGTTCCAGCCACAAACGGTGAAATTACCCTCTCAAATGGTGGTGAATCCAAGAGAAAATGTAAGTGCAATCATCTTGAGGAGTGGTAAAGTGGTTGAGATTCCAATAAAGGCAGCCCCTATATCGTC
This sequence comes from Pistacia vera, assembly GCF_008641045.1. NCBI lineage: Eukaryota > Viridiplantae > Streptophyta > Magnoliopsida > Sapindales > Anacardiaceae > Pistacia > Pistacia vera. The sequence continues at coordinate 238,666 of NW_022196407.1, forward strand.
AAAGGAAGAAAAGGAAAAAAACGTCATTATAGATAGGAACGTTCCCAACGACGATGGTGTTCCTAAGCGTAAGTTTCCGCCTTTGTCAGATTATAAACCAATACCTCCTTTTCCTCAAGCTTTGGCAGAATCTAGAAAAGATGAGCAAATTAGAGATTTTTACGAGACTTTTCGTAGATGCGAGGTAAATATTCCACTTTTAAATGCTATTAAACAAGTACCTTGGTATGCTAAATTCTTGAAAGAACTGTGTACAATTAAGAGGAAACAGAAACTTAAAGGGTGTGAAAAGGTAAGAGTATGAGAGAATGTTTCTGCAATGATTCAGAGAAAACTCCAAACGAAGTGCAAAGATCCAGGTATGTTTACTATCCCATGTACGATAGGTAACACTATGTTTGAGAAGGCCATGATAGATTTAGGAGCTTTTATCAATGTCATGCCATATTCTATATATGCTTCTTTGAAACTTGGACCTTTGAATAAAACTGGTGTTGTGATTCAATTAGCTGATAAATCTAATGCCTATCCTAAGGCTGTACTTGAGGATATTCTAGAACAAGTTAATGACTTAGTTTTCCCTACTAATTTCTATGTGCTTGATATAGAAAATGGAGATCAATCTGCTTCTATTTTGTTAGAAAAACCTTTCTTGAAAACATCCAAGACTAAGATAGATGTTTATAGTGGCATACTTACCATGGAATTTGATGGTCAAATCGTTAAGTTTAATATTTATGATGCCATGAAATATCCTGATGATGATGATGATAATCCTGTTTATTCTATTGATGTGATTGATTCTTTAGCACAGGAAGTCTTTGAACTTGATAGAAAAGATGGATTGGAAGTTACCATTAGTAAGCATCTTGAGAAAGAGAATGAGGAGTTAGCCTTGAGTACTGGTGAATGATTCTCCAAAGTTACAGCAGTCAGGTAACGTTCCTTATATTGCATTACCAATTTCTAACAAGAGGCCTTTACCCTCTGTTTTGCAGGCCCCAATTCCAAATTTGAAGCCTCTCCCTAGTTACCTCAAGTACTTGTTCCTTGCAGACAAAGGAACGTTGCTGGTGATCATCTTAAGTAAACTCAGTGCATCGCAAGAAGAAAAGCCTTGAGTCGAGCCAACGACAATAAACAAAGGCGCTGCTTGGGAGGCAACCAAAGGGGAGTTTGTTTTCTTATTCTCGCATTTTAAATTTTGGTTATTTTTACCTTTTCTTTGCTTTTCATCTTACATTGGGGACAATGTCAGTTTTAAGTGTGGGGGTGGGGATTTAGGTTGTGTTTTAATTTGTTAAAAAAAAAAAAAAAAAAAAAACAAATAGTCTTTTGTTTTTAGGAAGGTTTATGCTTTAAGTCATGTCTTTGAACGTCTAGTGATGCATGAAATAGTAACTTGACTTTGTTATTGAGCATATTCCTTGACTTAGGATGTTAGCAATATTTCATAAAATAGAGTTAATCAGATTTGAATCTTTGTAGTTTGAAACAATATGTCTTGATAAGTTGTGTGAACCTGGTGACGAAGCATGATTGAGGAGTGTATAACAACCCTTAAAAGAAAAAAAAAAATTGTTTCTCTTAAGCTAGTCCTAAATTTGGGTTCAAACGAATAGGAAAAAAGAAAAAAAAAAAGGTATGTGATGGGTCGAGATGGAGCGTAAAACGCACTCACTCATAAACACAACCATGAAATGAAATGGAGCATAAAATATACTCATTCTTTTTCAAAGCAGAAAAAAAAAATATCCCTAGTTTGCTACCCAGTTTGTAGTAGTAAAGAGAAATAGTTGAGAAAAAAGTTGAGGGGTGAGTTGTACATGAATTGGTTGTGATTAGTTTTCTTGTTTGCATTGACTGATTAAGAGTAATTATGGAAAATGATGAAGAGAGATAAATGTCATTAACTCTACTTTATTTTATTTTGTTGCTTCCTAAGTTAGGTATGAATATGCATGGATTAAATATTGTTGCTTATGCATCGTGAGGGTGTTCTCGATATGACTTGAGTGTAGTGTTTGTTTGAATTAGTTTGCCCGAGGACATGCAAAAGCTAAGTGTGGGGGAATTTGATGAGAATGCAAAATGTCATATTTACCCCCCCCCTCTTAATGTCTCGTACTTTATACTTATTGGTTCCTTAAATGTACTCATTATTTTTCTATTTTGATTTAGGATTCAAACGGAGGCGTTAAATGCAAAACGGAACAAATTAGGTGAATTCGGACAGTTTCGACATTGCTTCGTAATTTGGGTATAACTCTCTCATCCGAGCTCCGATTGAGATGATTAAAAATGCTGTGGAACCCTAAGAAAGAGATCTAAAACTTTAATGTTTTGAGTTTGGAGAGAGACTCGCTTCATTAAGGCTGTAATCGGGCTTGAAGTTGACGCACCTGCATTGCTGACGTTCTGGAACATTCTGCCTTGTCACGCAAGTCAATTAGGTCGTTTATTATTGGAAGTTTTGAAGACCGATTGAATGCAAGTTATAGCCAGAAACACCACTTTCTTATTTTATATTAGGACTTTATTTTATTTTCAATTAATCAGATTAGGATAAATGTTATTTTAGGATATTAAAATATTTTTAGGAGATTGAGTATAATTCAAATACCTAAATTGGATATTATTAAAAGGGGGAGAGAGATCAGATCAGAAAGATTACACACGCCTCTCCTTCTTCTCTTCTACAATTTCTCTTTTGAGTTTTGATTATGGCCATGAGTGGCTAAAACTTTTATAACTTGGTCGAAGGAAACGGAGGCCTCGGAATCAATAAAACTGTGAGATCTAATCTGTTTTTTTCTAGTGTTCAATATATGTTTTGAGCATTGGATGTTATCCTATGCCTATTTTCATGATTGTTTCATTTAATTACTAGGAGGCCTACTAGTTTATTATTTGTTGCAATCTACTGCTAAGTTAGATATCAAATCCGTAATTGTTTGATCAATCTAACTTATGAGTAAATAAGGTTTAAGAATTTGCTGCATCAGAAATTATTAAATCTTAGGAAGAACATTCAACTAAATTAAATACAACCGCTTGTGTTTGTGTTGTTCAGTTTCATCAATTTCTCTAGCCCTTAAGGCTGCTACTAGATTAAACCTTTAGCGCTTGTCTAGGGTTGTTTAGTAGTAAGATTAATTAGATTGCTTGTTTTCTAATTAACTATAACTAAGGAGAGATAGGAAAATAGTTCTAACGGTGAATACTCAAAGTATGAATTGACATATATTTGCACCGATGATCAGTTGTAAAATTCTGATGGTGGATGTTGTGTTAGGAAACGGTCCATATACGCAGCGGAAAACAAAATCATAATAACAAGGATCATTCCCATTGAGTCAAGATCAAAGGTACAATTTTACAGTTTATGTTAAAATAGAAATCTACAGAAATTAATCATGAGCTTAGAAAAACATACGCATGTTTGGAGGCTCCTCCAAATTTGTCAATGAATGTTTTTTCTACCGACCCAAGTGTAGGATCAAACCCACGTAGTCCACACGAAGACAATCACAAAGAACTAAGGAGGGATTTGCTAGATCCTCCTTAGCCTTAAGAATCAAGAAGAAAAATCAAATGAATTGATTTTGGGAAAAATGTGATACTGCCGTGGGAGAGAGTTCGGGGATGTGTGTATTTCCTTTTACAATGAAATTGAAATAAATGAAATCACACCTTTTCCAATTAACACCTTTTCTTTTATAGTCCAATTTTTAATTGCCCCATTCCCATATGGAATAGGCTTGGGCTCCAACCCAAACACCCCATGTTACCAAACACTCCCAATTAGATATTTTATTTTTATTTCATCATTATCTCAATTAAAATCAATTAATATATATTTAATCTCTATATTAACATTTAACAATAATGATGATTTAATTAAATATATGCGAACACATATTTAAACGTAATTTCACTTATTTAATTTTTCTAATAAATTAAATAAAGGTTACGACCTCAGCAAATTTAATTGCACTGTGAAATTACCAAAACATCTTTTCGCCTCAGAAGATGAAAACGCCCTTCTTTCTTCCTGAGTCTTAAATTATCTTTTGTGTGTGTGGCCCATAGGCTCCTCATCATACCGGCAGTGTATAGTATTGTGATTAATGCCAATTAATCATCTCACTAATACACAGACCAAGATTCGCCGCTAGTAAGGCATCATGGCCACCCGATAGATTCGGATTCAGCAAAGTAGCTACCTGTCAACGATATGGTTACCGTACAATTCGATCATTTCATCATACGTTATCTCGACGAGACGAAGGCATAGAAATAGTGTCAACCTTCAGTTACTCTTGATATTATGTATTCAGTTTCTGGACCAATGACCTGTATTATAAACTGGATAGAGCAACAACTCAGTCCCACTATGGCCACAATTTTAGTGTCATTGCCATATATTGAATTGCACCGAGAGATAACTTCTCCCATACCCGGGAGTGATGAATCCTCTGTCAATCCACCATAGTCTTGATACACTCTTTGATGTAGCCAATCACCACCATATTGACAGCTCTGAAAAGAACTGCGTTAAGCTAGTGTCAAACTACACCAATCGGTGCACAAGGCATTCCAGTGATCTCAAGTCTAAGGATCACATGTACCACCATTCGTTAGAGGATTTATTCCATAGACATTGGGGTTACCATCCATATGGAATCCTTTGGTGGGTCAATCCAGTGAACTTGCTGCGATGTATTTGCCTACAGCAAACACCCATGTGTTGCACTAGGTTGTCACCAAACAACCTTGAAAAGTGAGATCAGTCATTGCCTTTCGACAGGGTCATTCAACACTATGATAGCCTTACCGTATTATCTGTGCCCTTACTTCAGAATAATACTAAGGCTATGGACGTTTCTAGAATGGCCACCATATGTGCTCATAGGGTTCTCACTATCAAGATTTGAAGCACTTGATACCCTCGTCACGGTTCTACCATTCTAAGGACATATATCAATACATATTGCAATAATAATGATTTACGCGATATAGAATAAAATGCCTTTTATTATTGATCAATGAACATTATTACAAATAGTCAATTCTACAATAATTGATTGGCTCTAGAGCACCTACTCCAGCAATCTCCCACTTGCACTATAGCCAATCATTCATGCACTCAACAATGAATAACCCAAGTGCCTGCACTATAGCCGTCATTCATGCACTCAACGTTGAATGACCCAAGTGCCCATCATGCTTTTGCTATAACAGAAACTTTAATAGTGGGTTAGTAGGTATTCTGCAAATCTGCACGTTCCCTTTCTTATCGATCTTTTAGATCAGATTGAATCAACTAAGTAAGTGTTTGGATTACTGGTGGGACCGTGATTCCTCAGCCACAACAATGGCTCCATTGTTATCGCAGTACAACTATACTGGATTATCAATGCTTGGAATCACTTCAAGTTTAGTAATGAACTTCTTGATCCAAATCGCCTACACGGTAGCATTAAAAATGCGATACACTTAGCATCAATTGTAGAATTCACTGTAGTACACTGATTCGAGCTCTTCCAGCTCACTGCAGTACACTGATTCGAGCTCTTCTAGCTCACTGCAGTACACTGATTCGAGCTCTTCCAGCTCACTGCAGTTACATTAAGACAAAATTTTTTAATCCCAAATTGCGAACTATAATCATCCTTTTTCCCATTTGGAAATAGCATCACTGTATTCTCTTACAGTGAGCTCATCTTTCCCACCATGATCCAAGAATATATATTCTTAGGCCTTTTCAAGTAGTTAAGAATGTCCATTGACACTCATCCAGGTCATTCACTTGGATTTAGTTGATATCTTCTACTAGTGCTGAATGCACATAAGACATCAATCTAAGTACATAACATATTGCTCACTTGAGCCTGATTGATATCCACTACAAGTGCTGAATGCACATTAGATATCAATCTTAGCATACAAGATGGATCCACTTGCTGAAGCATGTGGGATCCTCTTAATTCTATCTCTCTCATTGTGTGGTTAAGGCCACATATCCGTACAGAGATAGATACCATATGCTATCAGAAGAAATCCTTTCTTGGATTTTTCTATACTGAATTGGTTCAGTACCTTGTCTATGTACTGTGACTTAGTTTGAGCAACCTACACGATCTATCACGATAGATCTTTATTCCAAGGATGTAAGCTGCTTCCCCTAAGTCCTTCATAGATAAGCACTTGGATAACCAAGTCTTTACCGACTGCAAGTTCGGTATATCATTCCCCATCAGAAGTATGTCATCGACATACAACACTAGGAATGCTATTGCGCTTCCACCCACTTTCTTGTAAACACAAGGCTCATCTTCGTTCATGATAAAACCAAATTCTTTTACGGCTTCATCAAAACGAATGCTCCAGCTCCTTGAAGCTTGCTTGAGTCCATAAATGGATCTTTGCAACTTGCATACCCTATTAGCTTGCCCATCAAGAGCGAAACCATCAGGTTGTGTCATATACACATCCTCCTCAAGGTTTCCATTCAGGAAAGCTATTTTGACATCCATTTGCCAAAACTCATAGTCATGATATGCAACAATTGTTAGAGTAGATGCCCTAGAGCCAATCAATTATTGTAGAATTGACTCTTTGTAATAATGTTCATTAATCAATAAAAGGCATTTTATTCTATATCGCGTAAATCATTATTACTGCAATATGTTTTGATATATGTCCTTAGAATGGTAGAACCGTGATGAGGGTATCAAGTGTTTCAAATCTTGATAGTGAGAACCCTATGAGCACATATGGTGGCCATTCTAGAAACGTCTATAGCCCCAGTATTATTCTGAAGTAAGGGCACAGATAATA